>NW_023045504.1:0-25000 GCF_011762505.2 Arvicanthis niloticus | reverse complement strand
AGAAAATATCATCCTGAGTGAGGTAACTCAGACCCAAAAGTACATGCATGGCATGTACTCACTAATAAGCGGATATTAGCCAAAAAAAGTACAGAATACCCAAGATACAGTTCACAGAACTCAAAACAATCAACAAGCTGAAGGGCCAAAGTGAGGATGCTTCAGTCCCATTTGGGATGGAGAAGAAAGCAATCATAAGTAAGCAGGGAGAGAGAAAGGGACCTGAGAAAGAAAGTGGACTGGGGTGGGGTGATCTAGGTGAAGAGGGGAATGTGATCTAGTGTTGGGTGAAGGAAAAGATTGAAGCCCTCAGAGGCAGCAGAAAGAGTGGAAACAGGCAACCTCAGGAGGTAGGACCTTGGGGGGACCCTCTAGAATGCACCAGAGATCTGGGAGGTGAGACACTCTCAGGACTTAGATGAAATGCCCAACAGTAGGGAGAGAGAACTTATAGAACCCACCTCCATCAGGAAGACAGGGCATCAAGTGAGGGAGGAGGTTGCCATCTCACAGTCAAAACTCTGACATGTTGTTCCTGTCTGAAAAAACTGTAGGGATGGAAATGATGAGGAGCCTAAGGAAAAAAGGTCCTGCAAAAGGCCCAAAGTGAGATCCAGAGCAAGGGGAGGCCCCAAGGCCTGACACTATTACAGAGGCTATGTAGCACTCACAGAAAGGGACCTATCATGACTGCCCTACGAAAAACTCAACAAGCAGCTGAGAGTCAGATGCAGATATTTGCACCCAAGCAATGGACAGAAGCTGCGACCCCTGTGGTTGAATTAAAGAATAGCTGAAAGAAGCTGAGGAGGTGGGTGACCCTATAAGGACCAGCAGTCTCAATTAACCTGGATGCCGGGGGGATCTCTCAAACACTGGACTACCAACCAGACAGCATACACCAGCTGATATGAGGCCAGCAAAACATATACAGCAGAGGACTGCCAGGTCTGGATTCAATCAGAGAAGATGCACCTAACCCTTGAGAGACTGGAGGCCCCAGGTAGTTTAGAGGTCTCGTTGGGTGGGGACAGGGGGTGGGGAGGAGGTATGGGATGTCAAGCAGTCAGAGGGTAGATGGGGAGGGGGATAAAATATGGAGTGTAAAAAATAAATAAATAAATAAATAAATAAATAAAAGATTAAATTAAAAAGTGGTTTACTTTATATTGTTACTGGTGTGTGTGTGTGTGTGTGTGTGTGTGTGTGTGTGTGTGTGTGTGTGTGTATGTGCGCGCGCACGCACACTTGCAGGTGTGCTAGCATGTGCACACTTGTGAATGTTGGGTCCATGGAAGCAAGAGGCATTGGATGCCCTAGAGCTGAAGCCATGGATAGTTGTGAACTGCCTGGAATATTTTCTGGGAACCACACCAAGGTCTTCTTCACCAGTGGAGCACTGTCTAGTCTTCACAGTTATATTCTTATGGTTTCTCTATGCCTGCCTGGGCTCCTTGGCTTATCACAATTTACCTCAAATCCATACCAAGCTAATTTTAGTAATTACCAAAGAACTATGACACTGTTCTTTCTCTGTTTTGACACCATTTATGCAGATTACATAAGAATCTGTAAGAATCACAGTTGTAGGTCTTTTTATATGATAAGATATCACAAAGCTTCAGAAACATTCAAACAATATTATACAGACTGAGCAGGTTATATTTAGGAATATTTTTATAAATATATGCATTTAGATATATGCATGTAACAACAATAAATGAAAAAGAGAGGACATTATTTTTGGGGGTTCTTTTTTGTTTTCATTTTTTCTTTCTCTCTTTCTCTTTTTTTTTTTTTTTGGTTTGGTTTTTTGAGAGAGGTTTTTGTATAGCTGTGGCTGTCCTGGAAGTACCTCTGTAGACCAGGCTGGCCTCAAACTTACAGACATCTGCCTGCCTTCATCTTCCAGATGCTAGGATTAATGGCATACACCACCACCACATGGCAAGAACATGAAATTTAAAGAGAGGGAGGAAGAGTATATGAGGGGAGGGAGAAATGATGTGATTACATTACAATCCTAAATATAAAAGGACATTGTAAGGGCTGTATTTTTTGACAGTGAGGAAGAATAGCAAGAGTAGAAAAAATGTGACAAGAAAAAACTCAAGGACTATAATTAGAAAGAAAAGATCAAAAGAGTTAAAAAGTAAGAGATCACAACAGCATTTGTGTTTTTGGATATATGTACACTTCCAAATTTCTCTTATTCTCATTACTTTTTAATTTGAACCACAAAGGGAATGAGGAAGGGAAGAGTTGAAGGATAAATAGAGAGAGAAGCAGAGAGAGAGATAGAAGAGGACAGAGAGAAAGAGAGAGAGAGAGAGAGAGAGAGAGAGAGAGAGAGAGAGAGACTTGACAGAAGACTGAGCAAAATTTCCTGACACAAATGTTAACAGAGATTATTCTACTTCAAAAGACAAATTAACAAAAAACCAGACAGCTGATTTCCCAGCATTTGTTTGTTTAAAGGAACTCAGATTCACTTTCACTTTCAGTGATTTTGCCCCTCCCTCTTTCCCTCCGTTCCTTTATCCATTCCTCCCTCTCTCCCTCTCTCCCTCTCTTGGTATCCCCCCCCTTTCCTTCCTCCCTCATTGTTCCCTCTGATTCTAACCTTTTTCCTTACAATCTTTACTCTTTCACAGTAAAGAGAAATGGTTTTAAATGATTCATGTTCACTTCTGAATTGCACAATCTCTTGCTAACTTTGTATAACAGAGTGGGACTGGAAACTTCACAAAACCAACACTAATGAACAAAAAAGGACAGAAACATAACAGAATGATTTTAAAACCAAACCCTCTTCAGTAAGCACATCACCTTGCATTTTTCAACACCCACAAGAACTGTGGCATAAAACTGTACCATTTATTAATCTCTGCTTGAGAAATCCCTGAGATCCTCCCCCGAGGAGCATAACCCTCCCTTCCTCCATGGTGGTTGAGTAATTCTTCCACCCCCACCCCAGTTAGAAGTTTTTTAGTTTCACTTTCATCCTCTTAAGCATTGCTCTATTAAAGAGCTGCCTCCTCACAAGTTCTCTGGGGAAATTCTGGAACTTCCTGGGATACTACAGGAGCCATGTCACAGCTCCAGTGAGAGAGGACAGAGCACTCTGCAGCCAGACCCTGAAGCACTGCTGTCAGGCATTGAAAGGCTGCTTCTTCTCTAAAGGATTTCACCTCAGGTAAGACAGAGGCAGGGGTGGAAAAGTGTTTGCCAGACCGCTGCTGGTTTACTCTAACAAGAGGAGGCTGAAACAGAGACAGATTTGAGCAGGGGCAGAGCTGGTTGAGAGAGGCAGCCTTTACCCTAAATGTCCCTGTCCCTACTATGGCAAATTAATTAAACTCTGGTAAAGAAGAGTTCACACTGAGGGCATAAGTGTTTTAAGGTTCATACTGCTTTCTCAGTATGATTTTAGATAAACTTTACTGTCTAATGAAACTCAGACAAAATCATTGAACTTGTTGCCAGTGTCTACCTAAGTAAGTTAGGCTGCTTGGAATTTGTAAACAGAGACAATTTTCCCGTTGATAATCTAGGGAGCTATAAAATCTTTGTGTATACTAATACATATATATATATATATATATATATATATATATATATATATATGTGTGTGTGTGTGTGTGTGTGTGTGTGTGTGTGTGTGTGTATACATATATATTTTCAATATACATTCAAATATATATATTTAATATATATAATTCATTCCTTGAGAACATCATAATGTCATGCGTTTTGATTGTATATATTCCTATTCTTTCCTCCATCTTCTCCTACCCAGCCCCACTCTATCTTCTCCCCAGTTTCATTTCCTTATTGAGTCAAGTTACTGCAGCTCATTCAGGCGTGGAACTAAGGCCACCTAGTGGAGTTTGGGTAACTTGCCAGGAGCCATATCATTCAAGAAAACTCACCCTGGGTTCTCACCCAGCCATTAACTGCCAAAATCACCTCAGTTATGCATGGGGCTTCCCGAGCCTCTCACTGATCTATGGTGGAATTTTGACTGCTGGATTCTATGCAGCTTTTCTTTTTTCTTTTGTTTTGTTTTCAAGATAGTGTTTCTCTCTGTAGCCTTGGCTGTCCTGGAACTCACTGTGTAGACCAGGCTGTCCTCAAACTCACTGTGTAGACCAGGCTGTCCTCAAACTCAGAGATCCATGTGCCTGTGCTTCCCAAGTGTTGGGTTGAAGGTGTGTGCCACCAACCACTCAGCTTTGTGTGGGTTTTCAATAGGCAGCCACAGGTACTGTGACTTCCTGAGTTCAATGATCATATCATGTTCCAGAAAATACTGTTTCACCTTAAAGGGATGAATATATTATATGTGATATTTTCAATATAAATGCACTGTGCACTGAAAGGAACCAAAGCTTTGGGAGGAATTCTCAACTCTCGGGCAACATAGGAAAAGTATGAGTTGCGTCTGGAAGACTATGTGGTCACAGAAAGTACCACAGCACTGGGTATGTCCTGGAAGTCTGCCAGCCAAGCACAGGATCCTGCTGAAGGAGCATCAGGGAACACAGGGACCAAGCCAGGCAATAAAATAAGGAATGGTCACAAAGTACTAAGGCACACGGAATGAAATAAGTACTTAGCAGTCTACACTAATGCAATTGAATGAAGGAAGAAAGGAAGGAATAAATGCAAGTAGGAGCAATACTCCTACTTGCTGTTGATCCCCCATTAATATATATATGTGGCATGAAAAGTGTAGACAGTCATCTTTAAGCAAATGCTACAGTGGTTAATTTGTAAACTTGAATTGTTAGTAAATGCTGAAGGTAGTGATGCAACTACATGAAGTACGGTGAAGTTGTATGTGCTGAGTGTCTTTCTGAAGGCAGCTGTATATATAGATAGATGTAGGTATAGAGATAGATAGAGAGATACATAGAGAGAGATCATTAGACATGTGTCTGTACATCTATGTATACATATGTATATGTAGTAGGATATTTATTCTGCTACATTGTATTTGCAGTGGAGCTCAGTAATTAGAGTAAAAAAGGAGGTGGAGCTGGGAGAAAAAAGAAGAAGAAGTGGGGAGGATTAGAGGAAAGGGTGGGGAGAAATAGAGGAAGGGAGGGGAAGAAGGAGGTTGTCAGCCATGGAGAACCACAGATGGGTTGAAAGCTGTCCTGGTTAGCAACTTCTATTAAAGGTTAGCTATTGGGTAACAAGTCTAATTGTGTGGGCATCTTGTTGATTGAGCATTTCTAAATATATAAATTCTTTAGATAATCATTAAGCTTTTTAAAAATTGGATATTATATTTACATTTCAGATTTTATTTTTTATCCCATTTCCCCTACCACCTAGGAACCTCCTATCCCATCCCCCTCCTCATGCTTCTATGAGGATGTGCCCCTACCTACCTAACCCCTACCCCCTCCCCACTTTTGAATTCCCCCACTAGGTGTTCAGCCTTCATGGGACCAAGGATCTCCTCTCCCACCTATGCCCTACAAGGCCATCCTCACCTACATATACATATGGAGTCATGTGTCCCTCCTTTTGTGCTCCCAGGCTGGTGGTTTAGACCCTGGGGAGCTCTGGTTGGTTAGTATTGTTGTTCTCCTCATGGGGCCACAAACCCTTTCAGCTCCTTCAGTCTTCTCTCTAACTTCTCCATTGGGAACTCCTTGATCAGATCAGTAGTTAGCTGTGAGCATCTGCCTCTGAATGTGTCAGACTCTGGCAGACTTCTAAGGAGACAGCTCTATCAGGCTCTTGACAGCATGCACTTTCTTTTTTTTAAGTGCATAACAAACAAATTTATTGTAGAATTGGTAACAAAAACATGCTAAAATCCATGTGCTACTTTATAGGAAGACAGGAGGACCAACCTAGTAACAGCTTTGATCTCAATACATCTAGTTTCTTTGTATATGCCACAGTTTACCTCAAAAGTTGAAAACTATAAGTGATTTTCTGTTGGTAGATTTATGTATAATTCTAGTAACAGATTAATTCTCTAAAGTCAAGTCAATCTTACAAGAGTTGAAAATGGAGTAATATTTTGACTTCTAGAAACACATTAAATCATAAATATTCATGATAATTTTTTTCAAGTTTTACAATATCTAACTATCTTTAGTGGTTTTTTGTTTGTTTGATTAGTTAGTTGTTTTTGTTTTGTTTTGTGTGTTTTTTGTTTTGTTTTATTTTTGTTGTTGTTGGTTTTTTTGGTAGACAATGTTTCTGTGTAGCTCTGGCTGTCCTGGAACTTCTGTAGTCCAGTCTGGCCTCAAACTCACAGAGATCTGCCTGCCTCTGCCTCCCAAGTGCTGGGATTAAAGGCGTGTGCAACCACAGCTAGGCATGGTATCTTTAGATTTCAATTTCAAACAATAATTTTTAGGCGAGTAAGATGGCTCAGGGGTAAAGGCACTCCCTTGCTGGCAAGACTGAAGACCTGAGTTCAATCTACAGAGCCCAAAGAGTGTGAAGGACAGAACCTACTCCAGAAAGTTGGTCTGCAGTCTACAAACTCTATGACATACACCCACGTGTGCACACACACAAAATCAAACAAAAAAAGTCAGACATCCAAAAAAATCAATCAATCAATCAATCAATAAAATCATTTTATTTGCAATAGCAAGTAATGAAAAGAATAAATAATTTGGACAGTGGACTGGCATACATTCATTTCTTAAGGAGACCAATGAATAAAGCAACTAAACTAAGAAACTGCACACAGAGGCAAGCAAACTTCTGTGAGTTCTGGGCCAGCCAGGGCTACATAGTTGAGACACTATGGGTATAACTCAGTGCTAGTGTTTGCCTAGCATGTAGGAAGCCCTTGATCTAATTCCTAGTATGACCAAGACAAAAACAAAACAAAACAACCCTCTGCACAGAAGCAGAATGGACAATGAAAACATTCATCATTAGTTACTTACAGAGAGTTAAACTACTTTAGTTTTTAATGCTTACCTTAGCTCTCAGCATGCACTTTCTGCCATTGATGTCAGTGTCTACTTCTGGTGACTGCACATGAGATGGAGACCCAGGTGGGATAGTCTCCAGACAGCCCCTCCTTTAGTTTCTGTCTCACACTTTGTCTCCACATATGCTTTCTTGAGTATTTTGTTACTCCTTCTAAGTAGGACTGATGCATCCACACTTGGTCTTCCTTCTACATGAGCTTCATGTGGTCTGTGAGTTGAATCTTGGCTATTTCAATCTTTTAAGCTGATATTCACTTATCAGTGAGTAAATACCATGTGTGTTCTTTTGTGATTGGGTTACCTCACTCAGGATGATATTTTCTAGTTCCATCCATTTACCTAAGAATTTGTCAAATTCATTATTTTTAATAGCTGAGTAATACTTCATTGTGTAAATGCACTACATTTTTTGTATCCATTCCTCTGTTGAGGACATCTGGGTTCTTTCCAGCTTCTGGCTATTATAAATAAGGCTGATATGAACATAGTGGAGTATATGCCCTTGTTATATGTTGGAGCACCTTCTGGGTATATGCCCAGGAGTGGTATAGCTGGATCCTCAGGTAATGCTATGTCCAATTTTCTGAGGAACTGCCATACTGATTTCCAGAGTGGTTGTACCAGCTTGCAATCCCACCAAAAATGGAGGAGTGTTCCTCTTTCTCCACATCCTTGCCAGCATCTACTATCACCTGAGTTTTTTATCTTATCCATTCTGACTGATGTCAGGTGGTATCTCAGGGTTGTTTTGATTTGCATTTCCCTGATGACTAAGGATGCTGTGCATTTCTTAAGGTGCTTCTCGGCCATTCGAGTTTCCTCAGTTGAGAATTCTTTGTTTAGCTCTGTACCCATTTTTAATAGAGTTATTTGGTTGTCTGGATCATAATTTCTTGAATTCTTTGTATATATTAGATATTAGCCATCTATTGTATTTACAGAGACATGTGGGAAGATCAATCAAATAGAATTGAAGATCCAGAAATGAACCCACACACCTATGATCACTTGATCTTTGACAAAGGAGCTAAAACCATCCAGTGGGAAAAGGACAGCATTTTCAACAAATGGTGCTAGCTCAACTGGAGGTCAGCATGTACAAGGATTCAAATCAATCCATTCTTATCTCCTTGTACAGAGCTCCAGTCCAAGTGAATAAAGGACCTTTACATAAAACCAGATACACTGAAACTAATAGAAGAGAAGGTGGGGAAGACCCTTGAATACCTAAGCACAGGGCAAAAGTTCATGTACAGAACACCAATGGCTTATGCTCTAAGATCAAGAATTGATAAATGGGACCTCATAAAATTGCAAAGCTTCTGTAAGGCAAAGAACATTGTCAATAAGACACAATGGCAATCAATAGATTGGGAAAAGATCATTACCAATCATTAAGCTTTAAAAGTCTCCTTTCTACCGGGTACTGTGATCATCGCAGATACTGTCTGGGGTTCAGCCAAGCTTTGTGGATGCAGCATGGGGGAGTCATCCCCAAAGCTGGCATCTTATGGGTGCCAGGGCCTGTGCATCTAGTCAGAGCCAAGGAGCAGCAGGAACATGGTAGCTGCCCAGGAACAAGCTCTACAGGGTACAGTTTTCTAAATATCACCCCTACATGCATACATCTATGCCTACACACACACACAGAGAGAGAGAGAGAGAGAGAGAGAGAGAGAGAGAGAGAGAGAGAGAGAGAGAGAGAAAGAAGAAGAAGAAAGAAGAAAGAAGAAGAAGAAGAAGAAGAAGAAGAAGAAGAAGAAGAAGAAGAAGAAGAAGAAGAAGAAGAAGTAGTAGTAGTAGTAATAGTACAGTAGTATTTGGTCATTTATTAGTTCTAATCATTTCTGAGGAACCTCCTCTGTACTACCTCTACTGTGGCCACAGCAGTTTACATTCCCACAGACAATGCATAAGACTCTCTTTCCCACACCCTTGGAAACACTTGCCATCTGTTTTCTTTATGCAGAATATTCCCAGTGGGGTGAGATGGAACCTCAATGCATTTTTCACTTGCATTTCCTGGTGGTTAAACCCTAGACATTTTTTCTAAGTATTTGCTGTTCAAGTGGTAAATTTGATTACAAAACAGTAGATAGTTCTTGGCAGGTAGCCCCTTAATCAAGAGACCATGTTTAAAAGAGTACTATCAGAGCAAGTCATGTCCACATCATTCCTGCTCTGATGTTATCAGTAACGATTGCATAATATCAGTTCTGGAACCTTCTTGCCATGTATATACCAGTAGAAATTCAAGATAACATTAAATAAAAAACTAAAAAAATTATCTAATTGAAGGATACTCTACAAAACAACTGCTATATACTCCTCTAAGATGTAAGGGAATGGAGGATAAAGGAAGATCAAGGATCTACTGAAGAAGAGAAGAAGCTGAAGAGACGTGAGGATAAAGCAGGGATCCTGGATTAGATTAGGTAGCAGAGAAGGAGCCTTAGTAAAAACTTGACTTAAGAAACAGAAGAGGTGTAAGGTATACAGCCTCATTAGGGGTGTTGTGAAAATGCTGCAAACCCAGTCAGCCACTACAGTCGGGGTATTTAGGTTACCAGAGTGGACAAAGCTGAGTAAATAGTATTTACAGCACTTTGAACTCAGTACACAACTTTCTGGTCATCTATGAACTTCAAATTGTGGTTCATTTTATCTTCTTCTCAGAGACGAAAAGAACACTCTGGACATGGCCTCAGAGATCCACATGTTGAAACCCATGTGCCTCATTGAGAACACTAAGGCGAGGCTAGTGATCAACCAGGAGGCTCTGAGCATCCTGTCTGCCATCAACCAGCCTGTGGTGGTGGTGGCGATTGTGGGCCTCTATCGCACTGGCAAATCCTACCTGATGAACAAGCTTGCTGGGAAGAGATCAGGTGAGTGCCACCAAGAATGCTGTGCTGGGTTCCTTCCGTTCACTCAGGTAACCAGCATCCTAAAAGCAAATGTGAGGAAAGAGTGTCAGAGATATGGAGGACTAGGAAAGGATACCATCTGTCCACCAGTGGAATTTCTCACTGTTGAGCCATCTTCACCCACTGGGTTTTAAACAGTACCTTTGCTTTCCAACTGAAAGTTATTGCAGGTGTGTTTTAGAGAAAGAACAAATACATTCATTGAGGAAGTTAACTTCGTTTTTTAAAAATTTTATTTTAGAGACTGGGTCTCTCTGTAGTCCTGGCTGTCTTGGAACTTGCTCTGTTGACCAAGCTGGCCTTGAACTCGGAGATATTCCTGCCTCTGCCTCCCAAATGCTGGGATTAAAGGTGTGCACCACCACTTGGCTAACTTCCTTAGTGATTAATTATAAAACATTGACTAGACTGTCCACATAGGAGGAGCAAGTATCTTGCTCTAAGAAATGAATTCATTGATCAACATTAGATATTACAAATTTGCTATTTCTAGGCTAGTAGGTCAATCAATATTTGAAGTCATTCTACTCTATCAAATGTAACTATGCTAACTTTTAACTCAATATCAGGAAGCACCTTCATTACTCCCCTTCCCATCTCATGCTCATTCTGCCTTGCAGGCTTCTCCCTGGGCTCCACTGTGCAGTCTCACACCAAGGGCATCTGGATGTGGTGTGTGCCTCACCCCAAAAAGGCAGGGCAAACCCTAGTTCTGCTTGACACTGAGGGCCTTGAAGATGTTGAGAAGGTAAAAAAAAATCTTTCAATTCTACTTATAGCTTGTCAATAATTAACCTTGCACTATTCACCCAACTCCTGGATTTATGCTTCTGAAAAATCTGATGAATATGTTATTCTTCAAGTTTGTCTAAGAGCCAAAAATTGTGGATCGATCTTTAGACTATCAGCTCATGATATTTTAGTAATTTTTTCTGTCTAATCAAAATAGAATATTTTGGTTGAGACTCTAATGATGAACCTGAACTTAAACTGTATGTGGTAGAAATATGACTGACTGTTCAATGTGGGACCATGATGAAAGTACAATGTTTGAATTCTCAAAGAATTCATAAAATGTATTTAAAAATGGTCATTTTTAAAATATATTATAAAAATGGTTCCACAAAGGAACGTAAGAGGACCACAGTGCAAGATCTTCAACAACATCAGTGTTTGTGGAGGAAGATGAGTTACTACTCTGCCCAGTCTGAGACAAATAAAAGTCTTATTGAAAGGCCTTACTATCACGAGTACTCAAATGGCCTTTAGCATACACAACATGTTCTGTGAGTGAAATCCAGCATGCAAGTTTAGATTTTAGTAACTGACCAACATTATGACTTTTAAGTGTGAATGTGCTTCATGCTCTCACATACATGGATGTATACTGTCATATTTGAATTATACAATATGAGTTGAAGATTCATATAATCATTGTACAGCTAGAAAATTATTATGTAGTGTGAATGACTTGCGTTTATGTCATAGCTCTTGGGGTACAGACAAAGGCCTTCTTTGCCTACCTGAGTTGATGGACAGTCTCTTAGTCACTCTTCTTCACTCACTGACCTGTAGGGTGACAACCAGAACGACTGCTGGATCTTTGCCTTGGCAGTCCTCCTCAGCAGCACCTTCATCTACAACAGCATAGGAACCATCAATCAGCAGGCCATGGACCAACTGCAGTATCCTTTTGGTCTTGTCTAACATAGTCCTAAACCTAGAAAGAATAGCTTCGATATTACGTCAGGTATATGGATGGGTAGGCAAGAACCATAGTATTAAGTCTCTCATTAACAAATCCCCTGATGTACTCATCATGTGAGTTTGCCTCACTTTCCAGAACAATCTCAAACTTCTTAAATCATACATTGCCATAGACAGAGTGGTACACTGCTGAGAGAATCCCTGTCTGCATCAATATTAGTCCAAATATTGTCCAAATACTCAACATGATTCAGAACCCATTTTCTCAATAATCAGTATTATCATTATCTCTAAATGTTAGTAATATCCCGACTGCCCTCTGGATACTATAGGTAATATTTATCTTGCAATTCATCAAGGGATCTGAGCTGGTGATTGCTCTTTAGCCTGCACTTCCAGTATCAGTCATCAATGGTTCTCCAATCTACAGCTCTGTAATTTTTTTATTCTTTGCCATTGGACACATGACATCCTTTGAATCCAGTGCCCTCAAACCACACTATCTCCTTTTACCAACCCCTAGTCCACACCACCTTCATGCTGAAGATTTTACTCCTTGCTGTGTGGAGACTGGTAAACAATAGACACTGACTTTCACTATTCTCTCTTGGTTCTTCCTCCTGGTATCGATCCTTCTTTTTCCTTCCCAGTTACCAACCCTAAGTTACTATCAATGCCACCAGCAAGTCCATGAACTTAACCTCAGGTATCATGCTGCATTCTTTTTTGTGTATCCTTATGCTCAACCAGAAGTCAGATTATCTGATTCCCTCAGCAACATTTCAAGTATCAATTCTTTTCTCTTCAGAACCATTGGTTCTTGATCTAGCATTTCATCATTTCCTAATATTCCACCTCCCTCTCTGGCTAACTGGTCTGTTTCCTTGGAGGACTCTGAATGTCATAGTTCATCACTTCCTGCACTTTTCTTCATTCATTCCTCTTAGTCCCTAGGCAGTATTACTCTGTCTGATGGGTTTCTGAGCAGCTATATTTCAGTCACCATCAAATTTTTGTTTAAAACCATGACAGCATTCATTTTTTCATCTTTATGTAGATCTTTAAGAGATAATTTCATCTCAAAATTAAAAAAAAAACATTCTCCAACCTTTCCCATTATAGCACATTCTCACATGTTCCACAAATTTGCCATGCTCAAAACCTCATCTTGATAGGTTTCATCTTCACATCCTAGAAAGTATTCACTCACAGATGTTTAAAGCTCTTATCAACACACCTATTTCCCTAGACCAGTCTCACTATCTTGCCTACATTGTCTCTAGTTCTAATACTCTTTCCTGACAGTCTCAACTGCCAGTTGGAATTCTAACAGTGTGCCCTTATGAAATACTGCCATATCTACCTCCTCTACTTTCAAAATATACCACTGGCTTCCTACTTAGTAGAAAACAAACTTGAAACTTCTTACTTTAGCCTTCAAACTTATATGTCCTGCCACTTATTTCCATAATGTGTATGCTCTATGCAGTGGAGTTCATACACATGTTAGATACACTCATATTGTTCTATCACAGGAGTTCTGACTACTATCTGAAATGTTACCAAAATAAAAGTTTCAGATGTTTCATTTCATTAGTATTAAGTGTGTTGTTAAGGCCTAGGTAACTGTTACCTAGATTGTCTACCATTATAAGGAAACTTTCTCATTAGTTTCTGCTGTTACTAAAAAACTTTCGAATGCCAAGATTAATTATAAATTCTGTTATGTTCTGTGCCCTTAGAAACCAATTATGATAAAAGTTGGTCGAACTGTTTTGTATATTTACCCACATTAAGCCTGCACCTGAACCAACCGCCCAATAGTACTTCCTGCACCTATGTATAACCTATTATGGTATTTGCCTTTATAAGCTGCCCTGGGTTTGGACTCCAAAATAAGAGAGACACCTGCACCAATATAAGAAACTATTTGGAATAAGACTTACAATTTGAATCAGGGTCTATTAAAGTATAAGCTCCCAAGACCTCCCTGAGACATGACATCCTACTTGGCAGAAAGAGACCTGTACGTGGGTAACACATCCTGATTGGCAAGTTAAGAAATAAATGTTAGACAAGTACCATCCTGGTAGACAAATTAAGACATGAATATTAGACAGGGCATGTCCCCTGGCACAGTTAATATCACAACCAATGGGAGAAGGATAAGTATGCAGCAATGACATGTTCCTAAAGAAATTCCCCTTTCCTTAAATCTTGTTGGTAAAACAGCTTGACAGAGAGGTTTGTAAATTTTTGGCTTAAAATCCTGTAGAATCTGAACTCAATGTCATGGTTCAGTTCCTGGCCAACCAGTCCTGGGGTGTGTGCTCCATAAACTATTACTGTCTGACTGAGATTGGTGTTCATGTGGTTTGTGAGGCAATTCCTAGACCCAACATCTCTCTCTCTCTCTCTCTCTCTCTCTCTCTCTCTCTCTCTCTCTCTCTCTCTGTGTGTGTTGTGTGTGTGTGTGTGTGTGTGTGTTTGTGTTGGTGCATATGAGCTACTTGCTTAGACCAGAGGATCATATTTCCTGAAACTTTAATTTCACCAAGTTGTAGGCTACTGGACATGCATATTGGGAAGTGAACTCAGGTCCTCTGCAAGAACACTAACTGCTCCTAACCACTGACCCTTCACTCCAGACTCTCCACTGGGGCTTTCATGGATGGTTCCTCTAATTCTTTTACATTTCTGCTACCAAGTACCACAGAAAGCCCATGAAGATCTCTCAGTAATTAGACTTATTCTCTAGCCTTTGAGCTGAGGCAATGTGCTACACCAAAATGGTAGTAAATATCTGAGATTTTTGAAATAATTTACTTACTGTTTTTGTTTCTGTCTCCAACTGTTACACCATAAACTCTATGTTGGTAGATTCTTTCATTAATTTTATAATTTATTCCCTGAAATTGCATGATTTACAGTAGAGGCTCAGTAGATGTTGCTGAATGGCTGAATTCTGTGAATGAATAAGCTAATGTCTTGATTTCTGTTTCTTTGATGAAAATTATGGCCCAAAACAATTTGGAGATGAAAGGGTATGTTTGATTTATATGTTACAGTCTATCATCAAAGAAACCAATGTAGAAAGCAGGATGCAGAGGCTGGAGCAAAGATCTCGAGAGATTGGTTCTTGCTTCATGTGCTTGCTAGGCTACTTTTCTTATACAGCCTGGGACTACTTGCATAGGGTTGACACCACCCACTGTGTGCTGGGCCTTTCTGCATCAATTAGTAATTTAGAAAATGTCCCCACAGACATATGCACAGTCCTTGCCTATAGAGGTAACTTCTCATCGAGGAGTTAATCAGTTGAGGTAATTACTCTTCCCAAATGTTTCTAGTTCTGTGAAATTGATAAAAACTGACCAACACAGCTAAACAAAAAAAAAAAACAAAAAAAACAAGAAAACCACATTAATTTGGGGAGGCACTGGTAGAATATTTATCATAAAATGATAAACTTCTTTCTGTACTTTTCTTAACTGAGCATGCCAGCTATGTGACAGAGCTGACTGATCTTATCAAGTCAAAGTCCTCACCTGATCAGAGTGGGATAGACGACTCTGCTAACTTTGTGGGCTTCTTTCCAACCTTTGTGTGGGCTCTGAGAGATTTCTCCCTGGAGCTGGAAGTTAATGGAAAACTGGTCACTGCTGATGAATACCTGGAGCATTCGTTGACCCTGAAAAAAGGTACCTGGACATTTTAGAATGGTCAGAAACAAATGGAAAACAATTTCATAAATGTCATTTCTGCCCAGTTGGCAAAGGTCTGTAGTTTGTAGCTGTGTTGTCGTAACTATTATAGAAAATGAAAAAACAACTTAGCGGAATCACTTGGACTCCTTTTGAAAGTTCACAAGCTACATCTTAGAGAAAGGGTGTTTTCTCCCATTCCTTTATGTTTTTCTATCACTCATTTTTCATTATATATTCTCCAGCTTATGTAGGATTTGTGAAACTTGTGGAACTAGAAAGTTTCATATTTAGAAATAATTCTTTGGAAGTTTACTACATTTAATTCTAACTGGCAGGAGCTGATAAGAACACTAAAAGATTTAATGAGCCTCGACTGTGCATCAGGAAGTTCTTTCCAAAGAGGAAGTGCTTCATCTTTGACAGGCCTGCTCAGAGGAAGCAACTCTGCAAACTGGAGACTCTGCCAGAGGAGCAGCTGTATAGTGAATTTGTAGAACAAGTTGCAGAATTCACCTCTTACATCTTCAACTACTCTGCTGTCAAGACTCTGTCTGGTGGCATCATAGTCAATGGGCCACGTAAGTCATTCTTTTACTCCTGACCTTGACTTTCCTTCTTCTAACTGTAGAGGATACTCAGGGAACTACCTTCTTTTTTGTTTTGTTGTTTTTTGGTTTTTTTGGATATTTTATTTACATTTCAGATGCCATCCCCTTTCCCCATTCCCCCCCTTAGAAACCCCCTATTCCATGCCCCCTTTTCCTTTTTGCATTTATACACGTTTTGAAAATGTTAATCAAAGGCTTTATAAGTTTGGTAATGCTCAATCAGAGGTGTAACCCACTACCCAACCTAGATATATCAACTATCTTTGACTGGTGGAGACACATGAACATCTGCCTCCCTGTCTCCCCCCTCTTTCTCTCTCTTTCTCTCTCTCATCACCTATCTTCTTCTCTCCTTACTCCTTCTCTTCCTCTCAGTACTCTTCCCACCTTAGCAGGGAGCTACTTTCAACCAGACCAAACATCATTAGTTGATGTCACTGAAAGTGTACCATGCAAACATCACATGATGGAATTTACTGGGGAACTAAAGCCATTTCTCACCATCTCATGTCTGTAATAGCAAAAGAGAAAATAACTAGAACCTAACTCAACCCTAAAACCCTTTTTCTCTCACTCATTGTTTCCATGTATATAAAGGATTAATAAAAGTCAAGAGAAATATCATATTTATGGAGTTTGTCACTCTGGGATGCTACTTTCCTGTACAAACAAAATATTTAATAATGACTTTAAAGAGTCAATTATTGAGTATAATGAGGAGTAAACAGATGCGATTTCCATCATCTTTCCAACACAACACATCCAAAAGTCACTTAAAAAAGAAACAAACAAAAAAAGAAACCCCCAAATTCACAGTGATAAATAACAATTCACATAATTAATAAAACATAAGGAGCTCTTATTTGGGAGTCAGGGGTCTAGGCCAGTGGGACTTCAGTACTTGGGGGCAGAGTATTCTCTTCTATTAAGCTGATGGGTAAGAGAAAGATGAAAATGGGTAGACGTCACCTAGAAGTACAGAAGGTAAGAGCTGATATACTAACATAGAAGAAGAAGACACAGTGGAGTACAACTTTCCAACTTCAAGAAAGTAAGAGTCAATTGACTGAAAGAAGAAAGTAGATGACAGAGGGTGTCCCATTGAAGAAGTGTGGAAGGATGATGTCCTGAAAGAACAGGGACATGATTTCAGGACATCATCATTGGTTCTAAGCTCTATAAAGGTTTGGCAGGCAGGAAATCTGAGGGGGACAAGGTAAAACTTTCTAGTCTACATGCATAGCTTCCTTGAGTGCTCTGCATACAACATGCTGTGGTACTCCAAACCTGGAGTGTGCTGTTTTTAATTTATCAACAAAGCTCTGAGAAAACCTAGATGATTTCCTCATCAATGTACAGCTTTGTGGGAGAGCTTCTGGGTTGATCCATTATATGTGCCAGAGATAGGACTTGAAGTAATCATCATTTTAAAAAACTACAACAATAAAGTCAGCAAACATGGCAAAGCTTTCACTTTGGCTTTTTTTTTTTTAATTGATTAAAAATGAAAGGACAAATGAATTTGAGGAAAGAAAAGAAATGGGGAGAGAGGAAGGAGAGGGAGTAAAGGAACCCGGATTTAACATCGTAGCTCTCCTTCCCCAGTACTAGAAGCCACTGAATCCAACATCTGTCTTTCAAACAAATGAAGGCATTCCAAAAACCAAGCAACCAAACAAGCAAAGGATTTAATATCCTCTGGACTTTATGGTTAATAAGCTATTATATTGCTACTTTTTCCTAGAGAATTCTAAAAACTGTATGTAGAGTGATCTCTCTACCAACTGACAGCCATTTTTTTTAACTTTGTCTTGTGTAGGTCTAAAGAGCCTGGTGCAGACCTATGTCAGTGCCATCAGCAGTGGGACTCTCCCCTGCATGGAGAATGCAGTCCTGACTTTGGCCCAAATAGAGAACTCAGCAGCAGTACAAAAGGCCATCACCTACTATGAGGAACAGATGAATCAGAAGGTCCAGATGCCCACAGAAACCCTCCAGGAACTGCTGGACCTGCACAGGCCTATTGAGAGTGAGGCCATTCATGTCTTCCTGAAGAATTCTTTCAAGGATGTAGACCAAAAGTTCCAGACAGAACTAGGGGTAGGGTAGGTGTAGTACCCAAAATCATAAGACAATGAAAACATGGACACTTTGGGGGATGAGTGGTTTTTTTAGTCAACAAGTGACACTCGATGATGCATTTTTACAAATATTTACAGTGATTATTGAAAGATTTGATTCTTCTGGGAGCCATGTTTTTAGCCATTGAGGGAATTGCACAAGTGCACTTACAAAGGATCATTTATCTGTTTTTTCATAATATGTTATTTGTTCTTCAAGATTTTGTCATATTCAACTTAGGGTAGTTTTTAATTCTTAAAAAAACATCATTATTGTGTTTCCTGCTAGTAATGATAAACCAATCATAAGATGTTTTGCTGTTTGACCAGTGGCAATGCTTTTCAGATTACCAAAGCAGGAGTTTACAAAGGACATGTGGTTTCATTCAGAGGTTCTGAAAAACATAATAGTCAATGTGAACAGGAAACTTACTGCTCTCTAATCTACAGGAGATTAAAGAGCTGCCATTTCGGTATGTGCTTCATGTCATTTGGAGAGACTGCTCTTCTGCTATGCTTTTCAAACACTAGCATGCACTTTACATCATCTTCAGTATTTTCTTGGCTATATGACGAGGAAATACAAAGGAATATCCCCATATTAAAGAGTATTACTTAGCCCATTACCCTTTCCTGGGTATTTCTGTAGAGCTTCACACAGTCTGACAAGAGACCTCCAAGACTGGTGTTGTTTCTTCATCCTAATAGACAAGAAAACTTTAGTTCACTAATCACAAGGTCACGAAGCCCAAAATTGGAGAGTTCAGGAAGTCTACACAGGCCTGTCTAGCTCTAAAAGTTAGTTCAATTAAAGACTCAACTAGAGAAAGGCTTCCCTCCTGAGAAGCAACACCTGTGCTTTGGAAATGTTTCTGAAGCAGGAAAACAGGGATAAAGGCCCTTAGGAAATCAAATTTGAAGTTTCAGTTTCTATAGCCAGCACCCTACTCAGGGAAATTCTCATAATGAGATGAAGAGCCTGGCCCCACTTAGACACTCTCCAGTAGTCTGATGTGTTATCTCTCTTCTCTCAACCATCCTTGTGATTTTGTCCTTACACAGAACCTGCTGGTAGCCAAGCGAGATGCCTTTGTTAAGAAGAACATGGACGTGTCGTCAGCTCGGTGCTCAGATTTGCTGGAGGATATTTTTGGACCTCTGGAAGAAGAAGTAAAACAAGGGACATTTTCTAAACCAGGAGGTTACTACCACTTCCTTCAGAAGAAACAGGAGTTAGAGAAAAAGTATAACCAGGCTCCTGGGAAGGGGCTCCAGGTAAATCGAGAAGTTGGTACCATTTTGAGGGCTTGGTGAGGAATCTCTTCCAAATGCCAATGAGAATGAGAAAAATGCAATGGTGTTGATGGAGAGTGGACTTGTCTTACATTCATCTAGGCAGACAGCCAACTGTGAGACAGATACCACATTTCTTCTTGGAAACACAACTAGACCTCTGAGAAATGTTTGTAGAATTCATTCACTCACTCAACCATTTGGTCATCTAATTGTCTGAAATGATTTATTTGACCTTGTGAATCAAGACCTTCTTGGGTTGTAAGAGACAAGATGATTAAAAGTAATGATGGTGGTAATAGCAGTTAGGACTTAGATTGCTCTCATTGTGTTTCAGAAACTCTGTCTCTTAATTCTCACATCACCCCACAAACTATGCATTATTATTAGTGTGTATATAAATTGAAACAGAAAATGAGGCATAGTAAGCACAAGTCTCATTGCCAATGAGCATACATGCCAATGAGTACAATTCCAGACAGCATCATCTACATTCATCAGGTCTAAACTATTGTACATGGGTAATAGAATTTAACATTGGGTGTGACTTTGTATTATCTACAAATAACAATATTTTAAATGACTGGGTATTTCTTCTTTTACTTCTAGTCAATAAGTCAGGTAGGAAGAACACAGTGCCTCTGTGATGGATCTACCACCTACTTGTTCCCAGGTTTCTTCCTCTCCTCTCCACCAGAACATTAATTCAGTAACTCCATCTCCAGGCTGAATCCATGCTCTAAGATAGCTGCAAGAAAGTCAGGCTCTACTTCAATTTTACCCCAAAACAAAAAGGAGGAACAAAAGGACATAAGAATGGTGCACGAACTTTTTTTACGATTTTGAAGATGCACCATGACTTTTCTGATGAACAATTTCCATATGATTTTATATGAATTTTCATATGAATTTAATCCAATGAATATTCCAGATTTTTAAGAGATACTATAATTTACTGTTTTGATAGTCTATATGGAAAAAATTTAGCAAATTGTTCAAATGTGTTAAAAAAAAGACCAGTGGCTATATAGGGGATGAAAATTTCAAACAACAAAATAGTCCATAAAAGTAATTGAATGCATATTTCAGATGTAGCAAGAGACCTGATATTCTGGGAGGTAATGGATAAAGTAGAGATTAGGAAGATATAAAGAAGATCACAATCCACACAAGGAGCATCCTGGAGGACAATGAAAAATGCCTGATGCCCTTTTGGATGAACTATAAAGTCATCTTTGAGCATTTGAGCAATAGAAGCTTTCTCAAAGTGACATGGCAAAGTTGTAGATAGTCCAAGATAAATAGTCTGGAGCAGTAGTTTAAACAGAGGCTAGTCTAGGCATGTGAGATTTGGATGCAACAGATGATAAGCAAAAGGCTGATGTTACATTTTTGAAGCAAAAACTGACACAATCAGCTCAGAGTTACATGAGATATGTGAAGCAGATAAGAAAAGAGATCAAAGACACAAACTAGTTCAATACAGTTTATGAGATACTAAAAGATGGGGCTGTGAAAGGATCAGATTTGAGGGTGTGGAAGTCTCTAAGTCAGTTTTAGGTCCATTAAACTTAGGAAGCTATTTGGATTGCTACATAGCAGTTCAATTAATGATTGAAATCAATTAACATCAATGATAGTTAACTGTAGCAGAACATTTCACCCTCTACATTTTACAATAAGGCTCAGTAATTTGGGAGGAGCTAAGGTGGGAGGAGCAAAGAGTGGAAGGAGGAGAAGGAAGAGGAGGAGCTAGGAGGAGGAATGAGAGAGGTAGCAGCCATGGAGAACCATGCATGGGTCCAGAAAAGTCCTGGGTGATGATTTATATCTTAAGGTTATGTATTAGTTAACAACTCTAGCTGTGTGGGCATCTTGTTAATTGAGTATTTCCAAATATATAAACATTGGGTAATCTTTAAGCATAAGAGTCTTCATTCTACTGTGGGTTTAGCCAACCTTTGTGGAGTCAGTGTGGTACACTGACAGAGCCGTCTCCCATGCTGGCATCTGGTGGGTGCCAGGACTGGTGCTTCTGGCTAACCTGAGTGGTGGTCAGAACCAAGCAGTGGAGAAAGCACACTGTTGCTCTTGGTGTCAGGCCTTGTCTAGTCGGGAACATGGTAGCCCCATAAAAACAAGCCAAGATGGGTGCCGCTGTTTTAAATTTTACTGCTACAGTTAACAAATACATTGGCTTGTCTCCAACTTATTTTATACAACTAGGCAGAAGCAATGCTGAAAAAGTACTTTGAGTCCAAGGAAGATGTTGTTGAAACACTTCTAAAGACGGATCAGTCACTCACGGAGGCAGCAAAGGAGGTCGAAGGTGAGAGCTGCTCAAGACACTCCAGATGGTGGAAGCTCCTGACACATTTAGCAGTATTGATCCATATGGAATTATCAATTGTGGCGAAATATTTCAAGCATAATTTGTGGTGTTCTTTTATTAACTGGCATACACAGTTATCTGTTATTCATTGGTTATTCCATTCAGAAGTTGCCACATGAAATTTTGTCCAAGTTAAGAGAATTTTTAAAGGAGCTAAAAATCAAAAGAAACTCATAAAATTTAATCTTCATATTCTTTGCTTCTCCTCCTCAGCGGAACGTATAAAGGCTGAAGCTGCTGAAGCTGCAAACAGAGAGCTAGAAGAAAAGCAGAAGAAGTTTGAGCTGATGATGCAGGAGAAGGAACAGAGTTACCAGGAGCATGTGAAACAGCTGACAGAGAAGATGAAGGAGGAACAACAAAGGTTAAGAGCAGAACAGGACAAAATAATAGCTCTTAAACTTCAGGTAATCCACCATATCATCCCAGTACATTCCTGTGTCCCAATCAAAAATTCTCAGTAGTGAAGAGCATTTATCTGTCTTACAGAGGACCCATGTCTTGTTCTCAGCATCCACACAGTGGTTTACAACAGTCTGTAACTCTATTTCCAGGAAATTGGACCTCCTCCTCTGGCCTCTGCAGGCACTGCATATATGTCGTAAATTTACATACATTACAAGCAAAACACTCATCACTTAAAATAACATAAATAAATCTTTAAGTCAACTGTGAAAATCAAAATGCAAGTTGATCAGCAGGCTGAGGCAGGAGCATGACTAGTTCACAGTCAGCCTGGGTTAGGAAGTAAGACCTTTGCAATGAAGACTCCTGCAGTACAGTAAATGGTTCAGAAACTGATACATTTTCGTCCTGTCACTGCATAAGTCCAGCCCTGTCTAGTGAGTAGAGGAGTGTTATGGCTGAAAACTCTTTATATAAACTCTCCATAGACAGTGGCTAGGAATTGCTTAAGCATCTTCTACTTATATCCATTTCATAATTCTAGACTGTTATGTGTGTGTGTATGCCATATGGGGACATTGTAATTTCATGAGATGTAAGCTAATTAACACAATATGCAGCTTATTTTCTCTACTGAATGGAACCCAAAGGGAATTCATTTCTGCTACACCTGGGATGACCTTGTCTCTGGAAGCATCCCTAGCCATCTATCTACTCAAACTCATGGGTTAAGTACGACATTTGCAGTATTCTGCATTCCTCTACATGTGAGCTGAATCTCCAGGATGGTCCAGAATATCCTGTGAGAACTGCAGATCCCAGTTGCTTTGATGTATTTCTGTCACCTGTTTCTGTCACTAACATATTGGGCATGTACTAAATTTCTTGCTTGAACACATGCCCTGATTCAGATAGTGACCTTCCATTGTTTGAGATTTTATCACTTTCTTCCATGTGTTTGAGAGTCTGCACAGCTCAGAGATGAGGCAAGAAAGAACAGGCAAGCTGGTGTTGATTTGATAGAAAACTGTGTTTTACATGAGTCAAAAGGTGTAAGAACAGGACATGATGGTTGTTGGCTATTGGTGTTTTATCAATGTTAGACTAAATTTCTACAGGTGGAGAGAGCAAAGGAAAACATTCATAAGCTTTTGTAGGAGACAAGAGAGAGACAGAGACAGAGAGATATATAGACAGCAGAGAGAGAGAAAAGAGGAGGAGGAGGAAGAAGAGGAGGAGGAGGGCAATGTTGAAAGTGGAAAAAGCTTTAAGAAATACACCAAAATTCTCAAGGATTTAGTGGACTGAAGGACAGTCTGTGAGACTAATGGAGAGTTTGTGAGACACTGGGGATCATAGAACATGATCAGAATTCAGCTTCTATTTCTGTTTTAGGAACAGGAAAAACTTCTCAGGGACGGATTTGAGAATGAGAGCAAGAAACTTCATCAAGAGATTGATTATATGAAGAAAAGGCAATCGTCTGGGAAATGTACCATACTCTGAAGGTCTGAGGCCCAAACCTCTCTGCCAAGCTTTCTTCATCACAGAATTTGTTGACTGAGCACCTCTGGCTTTGAAACAACTGTTATGGAACTCGATTCACCTCAGTTCAAAATCAATCACATGCAACTCCAGTTTGGGGTCACTGTCTGACCACTGGGCAATGCCAGAGGAAGTTCTGTGTACAGAATGCATGTATGAGTGGAGGCTCAGGCATCTGTGTTTTATAGGTCCTCTTGCCAGCTACATCTTTCTCCTGTATAATCTTAAGGTTTTTTTTTCGTCCTACAGTAAACTTCTGCAATCACCGAGTAAGCAAAATTTAACTGACTTGTAAAATGAATTTGGTTTCATTTCTCTGAGGCTATTTTACTACAATGATTCAAAACCAAAACCCTATCCCCACTGTGACATTTTGTCTTGAAACTTCTCAGGACAGATGTCTTGCAAGACCATGAGTTAATAAAAATGAATATCCCACTGTAATGTTTCTAAATATGTATTATTATTTGTGGTTCATTTTGGAAATAAAAGAATATTATAACAAACTAAAACGTTATTAATTTTTATATCATTAGGTAGTATCCAGGGTGCCTATCTCCAGGATGTTAAAGTGCCTACTCTGTATTTCATAAGAATAATGCCACCAACCAATGATAATGTTGAAGTCTTGGGTCTTATCACAAAAAACACAGAAACAAAATGGTTTTTGTATGTGCATTTTTGGCTGGTGCTCATATCAAACCCAGGACTGTGGCAATGCACTTTGATTAAACATTAACTCTCAGAAATAACACACATACACATAATTTTTTCTTGATATACATTTCAATCCAAGGTGTCAGCACTAATTGTGCTGATAGAAATGTCTCAGCATCTACAGCTAGGGAATCAGGAATCCTGTGTGTTTCTCTGTTAGATCAGATGCAGGTTTCAAGGTGCTCCTTGATGACTAGCACAACAGGAGAGTTGACTACTTAGCACTGGAGACATTGTGGGAACAGAGCCTCAGTAAATAAGGGTTTATGAGTGGAGCAGTATTACAGGACTGGTGATGTAGCTCAATCATTTCTCTTGGGAACATGCAGGTCGAGAAATCCCAGGGAGTCTATCAAGAGACACCTTACGTGCACAAGCTTAGCCATACTTTGGAGGAAGTGTGCCCTCAAAATGCCTATCTCTTCTGCTTCACAACAACCACAACCACCAAGTCTCTGATGTTATGGTTCAGAGTATTACTACTAGCATCCATATATTGTGGGATGCATTTAACAGCTTTGAAGAGGACCTCAGAAACCTGCAGCTCTCCTTAGCTTGCAAAGGGAGTGAGAAGTAACAACTTCACATGGTCCCATCTGGAT
>NW_023045503.1:0-29091 GCF_011762505.2 Arvicanthis niloticus | reverse complement strand
CAGGGATTATGGCCTGTTTAAAAGTAGTTATTTGGGTAAATCAATATTCATTGTTAGGGTTTCAACAGTTCAGTCAAAAACATAAAACATCAATTCATAGCAGCATAGCTCAGTCTAATTGGCAAATACCAAAAAGAAATGAGTAGAAGTTTTGGCTGGATCCAAAAGAAAATGCATGGCCCTACTGAATTGACATAAGTCCTCT
Organism: Arvicanthis niloticus; assembly: GCF_011762505.2. Lineage (NCBI taxonomy): Eukaryota > Metazoa > Chordata > Mammalia > Rodentia > Muridae > Arvicanthis > Arvicanthis niloticus. The sequence continues at coordinate 28,886 of NW_023045503.1, read as the reverse complement.
GAAGCAGCAAGGAGCAGCCAAAATATTATGAAAAGTTCTTTGGAGAGTTACTCTGTATGAAGTCATGACAAGTGAAGATCAGCAACTTGGTACAAGATGAAACAATGCAAGAGGCACTCTGTTGGGTTATATTTATATTCTTTCTAAACATCAAGTGTCCTCTCATGTTCTGCTTCAGCAAAACATCTTTTCACCTGTGTCTGCTTCCATAAATCATCACATGAAATAACTGAGTCTACAAAGAAACCAGAAAATCCAATTCACAACATCTTTTTCTCCCTTATACTAATAATTTTTGCTTCCAGATTGTTAGATTGATGAGAACTTAGTGATTTTGTTGTTATTTTATAGAGATATCCTTCAGTTTTCTTGATTTTTCTTGATTGACTTTCTTTTTAATTCTATTGATCAAAAGTAGCACATTGTTCCTCTTTTTCCTAGAATGGAAATTTATGTTTTGTTTTGGACCACAGGACAAAGGACTTAGGTGCATATTTTGTATGGCAAAGCAAACCTGGCCTCCAGGTTTTTCCAGCATTTGTCAGTCCCTACCTGGCATACCCTGCTCCCAACCCTGAACTTTCCAGCCCTACTCTTCCTCCAGAGACTTTCCTATATCCTATATAATTCATACATTTCCTTTCTTTCTCTCTCTGTGTCTTTCTCTCTCTCTTTCTTTCTTTCTTTCTTTCTTTCTTTTTCTCTATCTGTCTTCTCTCCTCCTCCCCCTCTCTCCTTGACTTCTCTCTGACTGTGCCCTTTCTTTCCTTACCCCTTCCTGGCCATCTCTCCATGGTGACTCCCTGGCCTTGGTCCTTGAGGCTAGTAAACTTGCCTGAGAGCAGTTTCCCAATAAACTTGTCTTTAAGATATTTTAATCTGACTTGAATTGGCTCACTTCACCAGGGGAGAAATAACCTATCAATTTAGATGATCAATTTAAACATGTATTTTATTCTGACATGTATATTTAATGTAACAAATTTCTTTTTGCTTTTGTTATATAAATTTTGATAAGATTTCTGTATCAGTTTTGTGCCACTGCAGTAAGATATATGATAAAAGCAAATTAAGAAAAAAAGTGTTCATTTTGGCTCAGAGTTTCATTGTATAGTCCATTAGGGCAGGTAATTCATTGTAGCAAGCACTCACAGCAATAGGTCGGATTGCATACACATTCAGGAAGGAGAGACAGATGACTAATAGTACTCAGGTCCCTTTTTACTCTTATTACTTTTGGCCAGCAATAATCCCACCTTATTTAATCTAATCATTTTTTTCAACCAGCCATTAAATCTATCATACTACTCTTCTACAACATTCCTGTTAAACTCTATATATTGATAATATTATAGTGATTGTTGTGTTAGAAAGTGGCTGGTATCCAGACAGTTGACACTAGGCCAAGACAACTCCATGAGAAAAGGGTCTATTGCGGGGGGAAGTAGGAAGATGAGAGGAAGAAGGGGGCAATGAAGAAGAGGAAGAGGATAAGGATGATGAGGAAGAGGAAGAAGAAGAAGAGGAAGGGGCAAGGGGTTGGTAAGAAGTCTCTGCCTCTTATTTGGGCTATGACATAATCATACAACTACCACGCACAGGTAAGGGTGGGGAAATGAAGTATATGCTGGGAATCTATGGTGGTTGCCATGGCAATAGGCAAATGGGTCCTTGTTGCCTAGGAGTGATGTCACCTCTGGATTTGGAGTCTGTAGTCTGCTTCTGATACCAACAGTGATCATGCTTATCACAACTTTTATAATAGTCTCTTTGTCTTTGATTTCTGCAGTTTAGTCATAGTGGCTGTTTGTGAATCCATCTTATTTAGTTCATCTGTAGTTATCTCAACGCCCTAACTATAGATACTGGTTTGATTATATCAGGAAGATTATGTCATCATTCCTTTCAATAACTTCCTGTTAGGAACATAAGTAAAACTATTTGGGAATCTTGAAAAACATTTGTGCGACTTAGAATAATGTAGTAGTGCCTGCAAGATGGGCAGCCCATTAAAGAGCTTAACCCCAAGGCAAGCTTTGATATATTAATGAAGCAGCCACAAGGCAACTCCAATTAGGAGCCAAACCAAGACAGACTTTGATATGTTAATGAACCACCCTAAGCTGGTATTGATATTGTTAGTGAACCAGCCCCAGAGGTGAGCCACAAGAGTACAAAGCTACATCACAATGAAATAATACAAAAATTGGAATTTTGGAAAGGGCCCTCAGCATGTTACTGCTTTGCTCCTGATAGAGGCCCTGTGTCTGGCTCTGGCTTTTGTGACACTGAGTTTCCAGTACAGTTGTTGAGTTTACATGTGCCTGCTATCAGTGATAGCCACTGACTGAGGCTCCCAAGCATCACCTGCAACCTTCAACAGTGCCATCTTTTGGACTTACCACAGTTGAAGGACTTCATGGCAGATATAGACTATCCCTAAACATCCTAACTATAGAGGATTTCTTAACCATTCGAACACTCAGTGAGATATATGTCTAGATAAGATTACCATAAATTTTATATAGTGTTCTTTTATAATAAATGATTGTATGAATACATTGAGCAATATTTGAAAGAGATCTCATATGGAAATCCTAATTGTCAAGCCCTCCACAGTCACTTGCTATGCACTCCTCACCTTCTATCAGATTCTCCAGATCTGTTTATTCTGAGGACCACAAAAAGCATATGTTTAATTGTGAGGTGGTGTCATTTTATTTCCTATGTTCCATAAGCATATTTGTCTGGTTTTTGTTTCTTATTGTAACTATGAATAATTATAAATTGTCTGTCTCCAAATTACTGATTCCTCCTCACTTTTGTCTAGTCTTCTATTACACCTATCTGTTGAAATTCTGAATTTACCAATTTACTGTTTTTAATTCAGTATTTCTACTTGTTTTCTGTTTCTGGTTAAAACTCTCATTTTGGTCATTCATCATTTTTCTGATACTGATTACTTCTCTTTCTGTTCTGTTCTTCTGGGCCTCATAAACCTTCATTAAGAAGACCATTTTAAATCACTTATTAGCCAGTTTAGAGTCAGACATCAAGATATATTTTATTACTCTGCTAAAACAATGTTTCCAAGATTCTTCTAAGTTTCTCAGAGCCCCATATTGCTGTTAAATTGAAATGTGTTTTCTTTCTCTATCCTTTACAACTGAGTCTGGAAAGAAACATCTTTACCTGTTAGTCTTACCAGAGAGTCTCGTCATGAACTTTTGTTTATAGACAGAGCATTCTTCTATTATTCTCTGTTACAGTTAACTGATTTTAATATTAAAGATCTTTTACATCACCTTTCCATTACAGAATTTATTTATTTGTGTGTGTGATATATGTACATATGTAGATGTAGGTGTTCAGGGAATGGCCTCAGGAGTATAATAGAAGAAACAAGGAAATCAACACATTAGAGTACTCCATATGTAGAAGGAAAGACTTACTGGAGATGAAACTGCAAAGGCTATCACTTCAGGGGTAGAGATAATCAAAATAATGGAACAGAAATAGAATTTTATATGCTATTCAGAAAGGTAGTGGATTTTGTGTTGATACATGATGTTTTGATTGATCAGGAACTAGATACCTTTGCCTGAGGTAGTTGAGTTTGGGAGATGTATTAAGTGAGGTTCCTGGTAAACAAAAACTCAACTGATGAGTTTCCTGAGGAATGCTGTACTTAGGCTTCTGCTTAACTGATAACAGTTTTGTTTACTCATTCAGAGTCCTTCAATTTAGGACTTTATCAATATCACTGCTATTTTGTGAGTTCCCATTTGAAAGTAACATTCCAAACTTTCACTCTGTGAGAAGCTTTTGGTTTATTGACTGTTGGGATATTTCATTAATTCTCTCCTAAAGGAAGCTGAAGAGACAAGAATCAGCCATTACTATGAGAAAGATAGAGACCAATGAGCTGAGGAGGAATTAATGCCAGGGGTTCAGAAAGTAAGAACTAAGGATTTCACATCAGAGTCATATTCTAGAGGGCTGTAGTAAGTAAGTCAGTTCATGTAAGTTTGTAATCCTTTCTTTCATTTGCGCTGCCTAGTTCACATAGTACCAGTGTTCTTCACTGAGGATGAACTATGTGCCTCCTTTTTAACAAGTCAGCAGGTGAAAGGCCATTCAGATTTCACGTCCACCTAGACTGGAAAAGTAACAGAATGGGAAAAGAGAGCCATGAGTATATTTGTCTATACACTGGTAGAGCTTGGAGTGCTTCCAGAAGAGGTTTCTTTCCAGGGACAGTAAGGTTCTCAAAAATGAGATATTAGTACAGACTGATAGAGGAAGAAGGGGAACAACTGGTAAAATCCTAGGGAGTTACCACCTGTCTCTAAAGATTAGAGTGGCATCAGTGTTAATGAGGAGGAAGTAACAGTATGTGGAGTTATAGGACATGGAGTTTAGTTAGGATTATGTGGGTAACTCAGATGTATAGCTGCCAAGAAGTATCACTGCAGAAAGCACAAAGGAAACACAGCATGAATTGTATTAAGAAACTCACTGTTACTTCCATAGGTATGGAGAAGACACAGGGTCATTTGGGATAGTCTTAAGGGAGAGCTCATGCATCTTTGACTACAGGGTGCATTCAGATGATATAATAACCTCATCTATACAATATATAGGCTGGTTAGTGTTTGCTCAAGGCACCTAAAAATTACCACATACCTGCCTCTGGTTGATAGGTTAAACACTGCCATATAGATGTAGGCACATTCCACAACCCTGTGGCCCAGTTTTCATCCCAGGGTCTCTGACAGTAAAGGTGACCATATCTCTCACAGGCCCACAGGCCCACCGTAGAGCTGTTGAGGTTATATTCCTCATCCTGGCTTACTTCTTTAATTTGAAAAAACCTTACTCAGAAGAGGGTATTAGTGTTTTTGCCCTGCTGGGAAGTTTGGTAAACATAAAGGAAAGAAAAAATCCATATCAAATATTCTTGGGATGGAAGGCATGCAAGAGTATTTAAGTTTTTGTAGGCATATTGACTGACACTAATACTTATCTGCCAGGGGATCCAGAGCTGGTTTTGTTTTTTGTTTTTTTGTTTTCTATGACAAATGGATTCAAGTCCCATCTCCTTGAAGCTTAATTACTGTGGTGTGGTAAGGATGACCAGATGAGGACAGATCCAGCCAGCATGGATTGAGAGCCTATTGGTGAGAGGTCTTTGATAAACTCAATCTTCTGGTAAAATGGTGTGTATGATAGTATGATAAGATCAATGGGGGGGGTGGCTAAGAGAGGACTTAATCAGAGAATATCTTTAGAGATTGAGAAAGTAAGTAGCCAAGAAATGGGGTTGTTTTAGAGGAAGTAGATTTCCTGGAAGAAAAGAAGAGTAGTATACTAACTCAAATGGGTTGAGTAAGGAAAGGGGTTGGGAAATGACCGAGTTTTAAGTGAGGACAAGAGGTAGGGGTTGAGTACAAGAAATTAAGTACAGAAGAAGATTTTGATAAATGAATCTCAGTAAGTTCTTTCTACCTTTTCTGTGGAGTGAGGGTTGTAGGAAATATAAAGGGGCCACTGTATATCTTAAGACTTTTAAACTAACTGAGTAACTTTGAAAGTAGATGCTGGGCCATTGCCCAATTGTAACAATCTAGGATATCCAAAATTTGTTAAATTGCACTCATAAGATGGAAACATAACATGTCTGTAGTCTTAGCCATAGTAGGGAAAGATTCTACCCATCCCAAAAAAATTATCTACCATTGTAAAATGTGTGTGTGTGTGTGTGTGTGTGTGTGTGTGTGTGTGTGTTTGTGTGTGTTTGTGTGTGTTTGTGTGTGTGTATGTGTGTGTACAGTAGTAGTAGTAGTAGTAGTAGTAGTAGCAATAGTAGTAGTAGTAGTAACAGCAGCAGCAGCAGCAGCAGCAATAGTAGTATTCTTGCCTTTTGGAGGACAACCAGGAGAAAAATAACTATTTTCTTTCAAGCTACTCTGTCAGAGGACTGACTATCCACCTGGTCATTTCAGTGGGGATCCTCTATGAGAACTGCCATAACCCCTATTCGATACAAATTATCATTATGGAGAATTCATCTAAATTGGCTTGGTTAACTGTCTAGATACTTTTCTTTACCACTGGCTTTAACATAGAGGAAAAATACTAAAATAAAGCTCTTTCCAGATAAAACTATTTTTGAGTAAGGCACCTGAGCTCTTTGATGAACTTAAAAGGTTCTTCTAAGAACTGAGTCACTTTTCTACCTGGGAGAGAGCAGCTATAAAAAAAATAGACATGTTCTATGGAGTTTGCAGTTAGGGTCTGCCTTTTCTCTGACAGGATAAAGGCTACCTATATGGTAGCAGGTGTGAGCTACCCAAAATGATGAAGAAAATGAGACTGAAATTGAATTATGATAAGGGGGTGGAGTGGTCTGCAGATATGTTTTTGGTTGGTGCTCATGGAGGATCAGGTTGAGGAGACAAACACAGAAGGGCCATACCCAATATATCAAAATGGAAAGAAGCAAACTAGAACCTTGTGGTATGGTCAGACTTTGGAGATGGTTTGGCCTTTGCAAATATGGCACAAGGTAACAGAGAAGGTAAAAAGGAAAGACAAAAAAAGCTTAAACATACAGGTATCTGACCATTTGCCAGATGGTTGGCAGAATTTGTCAAGAGCAGTGAGAAGTTTTGAAAAGTGGTGCCATTTTCTGGCTGTCGAGAATAATTGTTGAGTTTACTGAGGCCAAACCTTATTTCAGTAAAGTAATAACAACAATAATAATAATAATAATAATAATAATAATAATAATAATAATGAGGAGGAGGAGGAGGAGAAGGAGGAGGAGGAGGCTGTGAGGCTTAATGGTATCTTTAAATCCAAAGAAGGAAAGAGACTTAAAGAAAGAGGCAAGGAGATTTGAATTGTGTTTTTGAGTTGGAAGAATCCATGGCTAATTTGAAGAAAGAAGGGAGATGTTCTTGAAAAGGTGGCAATAGAAAATTAGCATAGGATCAAAGAAACAAGGAGGGAATGAAAAAAATGCCATATGAGAGAGTCTCAATCTGAGGGTGTCCCCAAAGAGATCCAGATTTGTCAGAGAAATGGCCAGAATTACAGTGGAGATGTATCCTATTCCACATGATCAGGTACCCAGTGAGACATTGGGGAGCTTCCTGATGTACCAGCTGGACTTTCTTTGAGTAGGCTCCAGTGAGCAAGCAAAAAATAGAGCAGGAAGCTTGGAGAGGGGATTTACCCAAGTAGTCAAGGAGTGACAACTAGGTAGAACATGTGGAGGAGAGAAACTACTAAAGAGAAAGATTCTAAAAATTAGAGTCATGTATGGTGGGTAACAGGAATAAGGATTCACAAAGGATCTCCACTATGTTTATAGCAGCCTTATTAATAATACCCAGAAGCTGGAAAAAAATCAGATGTCCTTCAACAGAGGAATGGATACAGAAATTTACTCAATGGAATGTTATTCAGCTATTAAAAACAATGAATTCATGAAATTCTTAGGCAAATAGATGGACCTAGAAAATAGTAAGAAAATAGTAAATAGAAAATAGAAAATAGTAAGGTAACCCAATCACAAAAGAACACACATGGTATGCACTCACTGATAATTGGATATTAGCCCCAAAACTCACAATACCCATGATACAACTCACAGACCACATGAAGCTCATGAAGAAGGAAGACCAAAGTATGGGTGCTTCTGTCTTTCTTAAAAGGAGTAGCAAAATACTCTTGGGATCAAATATGGAGACAAAGTGTAGAACAGAAACTGAAAGAGGGGCTGTCTGGAGACTGTTCTACTTGGGTATCCATCGAATGTGCAGTCACCAAAGGAGGACACTGATGTGGATGCCAGGAAGTGCATGCTGATAGGAGCCTGATATAGCTGTCTCCTTAGAGGCCTGCCAGAATCTGAAATATACAGAGGTGGATGCTCACAACTAACCATTGAACTGATCATGGGATTCCCAGTGGAGGAGTTAGAGAAAAGACAGAAGGAGCTGAAAGGGTTTGCAGCCCCATTGGGAGAGCAACAATACCAACCAAACAGAGCTCCCAGGGTCTAAACCACTAGCCTGGGAGCACATAGGGAGGGACCCATGACTCCAAGAGTATATGTAGGGGAGGGTGGCCTTGTCGGGCATAGGTGGGAGAGGTTTTTGGTCCTGTGAAGGCTGGATGGCCCAGTGTGGGGAAATTCGAGGGCGGGGAGGTGGGAATAGGTGGGTGGGTGAGGGTGCATCTTCATAGAAACAGGAGGAAGGGGAAGCAATAGGGGGTTTGTGGGTGGGAGGAAAATGGGGAAAGAGTATAACATTTGAAATGTAAATAAAATATCCAACAAAAAAGCAAAATAAATAAATGAATAAATAAATAAATAAATAAACAAACATTAAAACAAAAAGAAGGGTGAAATCAACATTTTTGTTCACCTAGAAGGGGCAGAACTCTTCAGAGCATGCTGTTCTCTTGCTGGGTTTTGTCACCAAGTGTAAGCAAGTACTCAATGGAACCACCCAACACACCACCACTCTGTAGGTGGAAAGGAAGGTGAATTGGGGGCCAAAATTCCAAGGCTATCTGGGAGAGGGGCTACAAAATGGCAGAAAAGAAGTGGATTTATTTGATATTCAGCAGTATAGGAGTCTTTAATGCAGGATTTTCATATTGACTGGGGATTAGATGTTCTTGCCCAAGATACTTAACCCTTGGAGTCAGATTTAGAAAGGTTTCTGGTGAAGAAAATCTTACCTTACAGAGATACCTGAGGAATGCTGAATTAAACTTCTGTTTAGCCAATAGACAATCTTTCTGTTTATGACACTGTCAACACTGTCATTTTGGGGGACCTACTTTGGACCTAAGAATTTTTTATTTCTCAATTTAAAACTTGGGTCTTTTGACTACACTGGGTGACCAACAGGCCCCCACCCCCATACCTATCTGTGTGGATTTAACAAAGCTGAAGTTACAGTCACATACCCAGAGTTTTATGTGAGTTGTGCAGACCCAAACTCAGCCCTCTAATCTTGCATAGTAAGCATTTTACCCTCTATCCATGTTACTAGCCTTCCACTAAACTTTTATGCAAATTAATTTATTATATTGTTGCTATAACACAAATTGAATATATCATTTGTTAACATAAATGTTAAGTAAATATACATTTTAAACAAATATTTCAACTTACTTGTTTAAAAATTCTTATAGCATCACGTGAAAGACCTTCTGTATAATCTTTAATGTTAATAAACTTCCATCTATATTTTTCTTTTCTCTTAATTGTATTATTTATCATTTTATTTTGTTATTATTTTGTTGTTGTGGGAGACAGGGTTTCTTTGTATAGCCTAATTTATCCTAGAACTAGCAAAATAGACCAGGCTGGCCTTGAACTCTGAGATCTGCCTGCCTTTGCCTTGCAAGTGCTGGGATCAAAGTCATGAGCTACCACTACTACCAGGCCAGAACATTACATTTTAACTGAATTTTAGTACCTCTTACCTGCCATACTTTACCTTTAAATGACTCTTTTATTGGATATTTTCTTATTTACATTTCAAATGTTATCCCCTTTCCTGGTCCCCCCCACACATACCCCAGAGCCCCCCTATCCTATCCCCATAGATAAATCATAGGACCTTAGTAAATTTCAGTGAAAACAAGATTAAAATACATAATATATTTCTTTTCTTTGTCTGTTTGTTTCAGAATATACATTTGTATATAATCTATTTTTAGGAAGTCAAATATGGTAATATTGTCATGATGATTTCTCTAAATAAGAACAATTTCAATAAATTTTTATTTTTAATTCTGGGGAAAAAGATAAATTGATGTTTGAGAGTGTGTGTCTCTTACAGAGAAGAAAAATTCAAATCCTGGCACTGAACCAGGTACCTTATAACCACCTGTAACTCTCTAGTCCTGGGGTATTTGAAGCCTCTTGTACTCATGAGCACATGCCCTATATCTATACAAACAGAATTTAAAAATTAAGTCTTTAAAATTTCTTGTTGAATCATTTGTGATTTTGATTGAATACCTTAACTAATTTATATTTTCAATTTCCTACTGAGTTGCTTCCACTTATTTCTAATAATGCATTTATTTTATGTGCCAATACAGAGATGATTAAACTAAATGAAGAACAAATGAGAATTCCTGCGTGACTGTTTAAATTAACTTATTCATCATGGTTTCAGTGTTTGAGAGAATAGTTTTATGAGAAGAAACACATCCACTTGAAAAGTCACATATAAATTGTCATTGATGGAACATTTAGTTTTAAAGTATAGTACTGTGACTTTACCATAAGGACAAGCATTGTAAGAAGACAAACAGCTATAATTTGATAAATACATAATGAGTGCTTATAGGAACAGAAATGAGAAATGGGCAAGAAATGTTCAGTTTTATATTTATCAAGTTTCATAGTGCATATATAATTTGTATATTTTTGCAGTAGACTTTTCTGTTAACCATGTCTTCTTTAGAGTTATTATAGCTTTCATGGTGAAAAATAATTACAGAACTGGAAGGCAGGAAGTGAATAGATCAGAAGAAAATACACAGAAAACATAGCAATGAACTTGTCAAAAAATTTACTCTTATAAATTACCATTTTCTGGAATCCCAATCTAAAATCATATATAAATATTTGTAATTTACATGTGAGTCAAATAAATTATTTTATCATTTTAAAACATGAATTAAAATATATTTCAAAATAAAATGCATGATTGATTAATTAATTAATATATCAAAAATATATTAAAATTATTTCACATTATATGCATTTAATACTGTATTTAATAAAATACACTAAATATATACATTAAAATATAAATGTATATAATTTAAAATATAAACATGTATATGTTATATATAGAATATAGATATATTGTGTATTTATACATACAATACAGAATTTATTCAGATAAGATACTATGGGAATTTTCTGAATGGAATATACATATATATATATATATATATATATATATATATATATATATATATGTGTGTGTGTGTGTGTGTGTGTGTGTGTGTGTGTGCATGTGTGTGTGCATGTGTGTTGTATATGTGTGTGTTGCCTTTTTTTTGAGACAGGGTTTTCATTGTGTATCACTGGCTGTCATGGAAGTACTATGTAGATTAGCCCAGCCCTAAATTTATAGAGATCTGCCTTCCTTAACTTCCGTAATGCTGGATTAAGGGCATGTCCCTGTTAAGTGTGTCTTAGAATATAATCCTTATTAAGATAATGTCACAGAGTACCAATGCTCCTGTGAAACACAGAATATCAGAATTGTAAAGAATACCACTTTTAATCTTAAGAAGCAATTGTTATAGTTAGTTCCTTCATACCATGTTTTTTTAAAATTTTTAATTTTTTTTGTCAAGAGCCATAATGGGACAAGCTAATAATTAGCAGGTGTTCATCCTGAAATGGCCTGCCTTAGATTATTATTTAATCTGTAATAGGTTCAACCTTATTTGGCAAGGGTATAAAAGATTCACTTTAGGAAAGATTCCTGTTATTAATAAGCTTTTTCTATTATTATTAAATATATGTAACAACCTCTAAGTAATAGCACACCCTTTTGGAGCAGATCTCTGCAGATCCATGAAGATGTACTGTCTTGTAGTGATGCTGAATAGACAAATAGATGACTTCTTAAATCTTAAAGATGATCCTATAAGAATTCCTAAAATTATATCAATGATTATTAAGCTCTTTTATAGTGGGTCTGCCATTAGGTCCTTTTCTGATAGTCAAACCTTTGATGAGAACTCTACCAGTCTCCCAAATGTCACCAATTAATTGCTCTTAGGTAGTAACCAGACTTTCTCCTACTCAGAGCACATTCCAAGAGGTTGTAAAACAATTAAACAAAGGTCATAAAAAAACTAATTATTATAGGCGCTAGGACATAAGATAAAATGTTGACTGGATTTACCTACACAAAATTTTACTAATAACTTAGTTATGGTTTAAACCTTCAGTGAAGCTGAGACAGGTGATGTTTAGTCATATAAATACTCCTATTGGATATGCATGTAAACATTCTCTGTTGTAAACTTCTATTTCAATTTATGGTTTAACTTTTTATGTGAACTTGTGATGAACGTTTTATCATGTGATCATATATTCTGAAAGATGTATAAGTACTGAGGACAAAAAGATGAGAGGAAGATAGAATAGAATTGTTTTCTCTTTCCCAGATAGAGTAGAAGTTTTTCCTTTCCCCCCTGTCCAGAAGAATTTTTTTCCCTGAGAAGAATTCTCCCCACCCCCCTACCCGCTTAGTATTTTTCTGCTTTTCCCCTTAGATAGATTTCATAGGAAAATTTTTACGACTTAGTAATAAAAGCTAAGTGTCCCTTTTTCTTCCTGAGACTTCTGGCTAGCAGGGGGAAAGGGTCCAGCAGTTCCTGCTGAGATAGTACAAAGGCTACATTACTTAATCTCCTACTGTTAGGCTACAGGTGTCAATATTCTAAGCCAGTAGTTTTTTTACCCCCAGAAAGAGCAAGAAGTTTTTAGGACTCTTTAGACGTTATCAGTATTTCAGTACAATTAGAGAGCTAGAAAGCCTTGAGAGCCTCAGACTTTAAAGCCATCACCAGAGTCCTACTTCTTTGCCCACACCACTAAACTTTTCGGGCGGGGAGGCTCTTGGCATTTTTTATTGGAAATTTTATTTATTTACATTTCAAATATTCTTCCATTTCCCAGATAAACCTCCGGAACCCTCCTAACCCATCCTCCCTCCCCCTGCTTCTATGAGGGTCCTTGGGTCACTCCATGTGTACTCTTTGGTTGGTAGTTTAGTCTGTCTGTGTGTGTGGGGGGGGGATGTCTGGTTGGTTGATATTGTTGCTCTTCCTATGAAGTTGCACCTGGGGATCTATCCCATATACAAACACCAGATGCAAACACTATTGTTGATGCCAAGAAATGCTTGCTGACATAAGCCTGATATAGCTGTCTCCTGAGAGGCTCTGCCAGAGCCTAACAAATACAGATGAGGATGCTTGAAGACAACCATTGGAGTGAGCATGGAGACCCCAAAGAAGGAATTAGGGAAAAAACTGCAGGAGCAACCATTTAAGAAGAACAACAATATCAATAAACCAGACCCCCCCCAGAGCTCCCAGGGAGCCAAACCACAAACCAAAGAGTACACATGGAGGGACTCATGTCTCCACCTGCATATGTAACAGAGGATGGCTTTATCTGGCATCAATGGGAGGGGAGGCTTTTGGTCCTGTGAAGGCTCAATGTCCCACTTTAGAGGAACTCAAGAGCAGTGAGGTGGGATTGGGTGGGGGAGCACCCCCATAGAAGCAGGGTAAGGGGGGATGGGATAGGGGGTTTGGAGATGGGAAACCTGGAAAAAAAGGGGAATAACATTTAAAATGTAAATAAAGAAAATATCCAATAAAAATAAAACATTTGAAAACCATATGTATGCATTATAAATTTATGTGAATTTGTTTTGCATTTTAGTTTATATCTGAGCTTTTTGTAAATTAAATGCCAGTGCAGGCAAAATAGATTATTATGACGTTTTATCTCCAAAGCTATATTCTAATAATTAACTTATTTACAAAGACAAATCCTAAAAATATTTGCTGCAAAGAAAACTCAACTTAAATTGTTACACATTCAAGATTCTAATGTTCTTTATTTTCTTTATAAATCAAATATGCATAATTTATTGCATGTTAACACTTACTATACATAATTGTATAAATGAGGTGAAAATAATAACATTTTAAGGTCATTTGTCAACAAGGACAATTTAAAAATTGTTGTTCCTGGTATTATAATTTTGATTAAAACAACTAGGAAATTATTTCATTATATTTTTGTAAAAAGAAATTGTTAAAGAATAATATGATAGGATTGTATTTTTTTCTTTTTAATTTACACAAGTATATCTTTTATTCAATATTTATCAATAACAATTTTTATATGCTCCACTAGATTTGTACTTATCTACTTTTACATATAATTTTTGTTATAAAATTTGAAAAGGTCCATGAGTTGGCTCAAAAGGTAATGGAGCTTACTACCAAGCCTAGTGCCTTGAATTTGTTGGCTGGAACACATAGTAAAAGAAGAATAGTAACTCTTTTGAAAGTTGTCCCCTGAGCTCCAAACTCATACTGTGGCTTGTACATTGCAGCCAAGAATGCGTGGGCACACACACACACACACACACACACACACACACAAACATATAAAGGCTCACACAGTAAATAAAGTTTAAAAATATAATAGCTACAATTTTTCTGTCTCTGGAAAAGTCCTTTTTATACATTCATTTCTTCTGTCGCATTCTTTACTCTTTTTTATAGGCTTGGTGAAGTCATCATTTGGGAATGCCATTAAATACATTGCATACATATATTTCTTATATACCCTGTATTCTTTATAACTGGTCTACATTTCTTATTCTCAAAGAGAAATGTTTGGAAAAATAATACAAGAAAAATTAAAAAAATAAAATTTCGGTGAAAGTCTTTTACACTTGATTTTTGTTTTGTTCTAGTCTTCCATATGTAAAATTATTTGTATCTGATATCTGAATGCATTGTTTCTACATATAGTGTTTATACCTCATTTTCTTAATTGTATTGTTTTTTTTTTAAAAATATTTATGTATATTCTACTAAGATTATATATATATATATATATATATATATATATATATATATATGACTTAGACTTTCACACTAATAATTTTAGTTCTTTGTCCCTTTGTCTCAAGTAATACTGAGAGAGAGATAGAGAGAGAGAGAGAGAGAGAGAGAGAGAGAGAGAGAGAGAAAGAGAGAGAGAATGAATATTGGTAGGACTGGAACCCAGAACTCTGTGACATTAGGCAAGCTCTCTATGACAGAGCTATATACTTAAGTACCATTGTATTGTAGTCCTAATTCTCTGTTAGAACTAGAGCATTTTCTTGCTTTTTCCTTCCTTCTTTCCTTTCTATCTTTCTTTATTCCTCTTTTTTATCTTTCAGTTGTGAATCAACTGAAAACTCTGTTCCATAGGCTCAATTATTTGAATGTTTTCTCCAGTTGGTGGTTGGTGCTGTTTAGGAACTTTAATCACATAGAGTTTTGCTGGAGGAAGTAACTGAGGGTGGACTATGATGGTTCCTATCCTCATCCTTCTTCCTGCTCACTCTCTCTACTTCCTGTGTGTAATGGAGATATAATCAGCCAAATTTCTGATTGTGCTGCCTGTCATTATAGAATGATTTCAAATGATGAAAGAAATAAACATGAGGAATTAATTTGTCAAGTTTAGCAAAAAAGTACAATTAACATTTTCCCCAACTATGAATAAACCTTAAGCCATTCAACAGAAACATCTTACCATCAGTGACAATACTCACTTCTAAATAGTTGAGACTATGTTACTTATGTTATTCTGTCAAAAATATGGGTACAATTAGAAAGATTTACTTGAATAATGGTCTCAAGATATACTTTTCAAAATGTGCTCTCTCTGCACATATGTGTAAATATTCCTATCATTGTCCTTGTCACTGGGCATTAAGGACAGTCTTGACAGTTGGAAAAAAGGTCCATATAATTGCAAAATTTCATCTCAGAACTATAACTTTGCTAATTAGCCCAGTGTAATAAAAATCTAATAATCTCTTGAATCTTTTTCCTCTTCATTTCATTTATAGCTCCTGATGGCTTCCCTTCCCTATGTATCATCTTTAAAATTTCCATACTGGATGTTTTAAGATACTTAAGAATGTATAGAAATTATATTTTCTTTAAGCCACCTTCCAGCCATTAAAAGCTGTATCTCTAAAAGGCAATAAGATGCATAATATATACCACAATTTTAGTTTCAAATTGTGTCTTTAATGTACAATATGAAAATAAATGATAAAAGTCCTATTTTATTTAATTTCCAATACTGACTAAGCAGCTTAAACAGCTTTATTCATTCAAGGGCAAAAGAAGAAAAAAAGAAAGATGAAAAAGTAATGAGTACTTCACTTCTCCGTAAATGTAAATTACTGACACAATTGCATATACTTATGCCAACATAAAGTGGAATTTAACAGGGCCCTCTGGAATTTTAAATGCTCTGAACAGTGAATGCTGGGTATGCATTTTCCTTCAGGGAAGTTGTTGGTATTAAAATAAGAAACAGAGGTAGGGATATAGTCACTTTAGTGAACTATTTGCATAATAAAAATTAATAGTCAGTTTCATGTTTTTATCCAGTTCATTGACTGACCATGTAAAATACAGCATCATGAATTCATTATCCATACTTGTTAAAAATTAGCTTTCCATCCTATTATATAGTATGTGTATTGTGAAAAAAAATGACAAAGCTTTCGGGTACTCAGTAGTAACTAGTCTGAAACATAGGATAGGTTCTTTGGCACTTATATTTTAATAGTCGTCATCAATAAAATACCTTTTTGTATATTTGGTCAAGTCATAATAACACTGACATAACATTCTCAAGAACATTTGTTCAAAGATATAATACTTTTACATGAACCCAACTCAGTCAAAAGATGTCTTAATGCAATGAACAATGCAATTATGAGTTTGGATACAATAGAAACTCCAACTGATTTTGTAATACAAATAATGAAAAATAAATTTTCACTGTATTCATAAGTAAATGAAAGGAAAATGGTGTAAAATTGAAGAAATATTAAATAAAATTTACATACATACTAACTTAGAAGCTTTCTAGTATTTTGAACTTAAGTATTCACTAATTATATCAGTCATAAGGATTAGGGAAATATTCTAAGCAAATATTTGGTCATCCTAAAATGAGCTTTAAATCAGTCACATTATTTTATTGATGATCACACAAATGACAGAATCAGAAAAAATACACCAAATCAAACAAACAAAAATATGACTATAAGATGATTGTGTGCAAGGTCTTGTTTTAATCTTCATACATATATATTATCCAGCCAACAAAGGCTATAAAGTAATTACAGTGTTAATTATGGTATGAAGAACTGTAAGTAATCAGTAGGAAGACTTCAGAACTAGAGAATATATCTTTTATGGTTAATGGTTATGAGACTATAATAAAGTTAATTATGTTAACAACAATGGTTTATTTTTTCCTAAGGAAGAAAAAGCACCTATATGGTTATATAGTAAATAAATTGTTTTTAAAATCATTTGTTAATGATAATTAATCATATTTCTAAGAAAGAAAATTT
Organism: Arvicanthis niloticus; assembly: GCF_011762505.2. NCBI lineage: Eukaryota > Metazoa > Chordata > Mammalia > Rodentia > Muridae > Arvicanthis > Arvicanthis niloticus. The sequence goes on along the minus strand of NW_023045503.1, from coordinate 11,637 downwards.
GCTAATATTTACACTCTAACCCAACATTTATGGATAATTTTCATTGTGCCCATTCCTACAAAAAATAATTCCAAGTCAACTGAATGACTTATCTTTAAAAAGCATTGTTATATATGCACAATGCTCAAGTAATATTTACTTATAAACAAAATACATAGTCAATCTCACTTAGTGAATATGCTTAACCAGACCTTTAATACAATATGTTGCTGAAAATTTGTTCCTTTAAAACTTTTATTTCATTAGGCAAACGGGTATTGTAACTATGAGGGATCTACTCTTCCCCATCCTTATGAGAAATATTAATCAGTCAAATTTTGTCATTTCAATAATAACATATAAAACCACATATTATATTCTCCACTGACCTTTTGAATTCAACATAGGTCCATCCAAGTTCCTAATATTAATAGTTTATTACGTTTTGTGCTTTTATTAAGGCATATTTTATGACACTAAATCATAAAATGTTTAATCATTAGCTGTTTGAAAATGTTGCATTTTTTCATTTTGTGTTATTGCAAATAAATACACTATACATATTTACATACAAGTTTTATTTGGACATTACCTCATTTCTCTGGAATTGTTCAAATAAAACACAAGGTCATATCCCCTTTGTTGAGTATTTCAGCTAATGTCCTCCCTGTTAAGTCCTAGGAACCTCTTGGGTTTCTGGCATCTGGGCCTTTCTAGTGCCGACCCCAAGCTCCCCCACCCCCAGCTGCTACACACCAACTTTCAAATTTCTGACCCTTTGTAATTCTCCTGCATCTCTTCCAATAACTGAACTGGCCTCTCTGTTTCTCTCTGCCTCCTCTCTCCCTCCCAGATCGATCTTTTCCTCTACTTCCCAGATATTATTTTATTCTCCATACTGAGTAGGACTGTAGCATCTACACTTTGGTGTGATCATCTTTCTTCTTGCATTTCATATGGTCTGTGAGTTGTATTGTGGGTATTCGTAGCTTCTTTTTGGCTATAGTTCATACCATGTGTGTTCTTTGTGACTGGGTTACCTCACTCAGGATGATATTTTAAAGTTCCATCCTTTTACCTAAGAATTTCATGAAATCAATGTTTTTAATAGTGGGGTAGTACTCCATAATATAAATACCCAACAAAGGGGAGACAGAACCTGTAGAGACCATATCCAGTGAATAGGCACGACCCCCAGTTGAGGGATGTGGCCACCCACCCACCTCAAAAAAATTAATCCAGAATTTCTCCTGTCAAAAGGAAATGCAGGGACAAAGAGTGGAGCAAAATCTGGAAGAAAGGACAAGTCAGAGACTACCTCACCTAGGGATCCATCCCATTTGCAGACACCAAACATAGACACTACTACTGATGCCAAGAAGTGCTTACTGCTGAGGCCTGTGGGTGAGTGCACCCCTGATTCCACCAGACACATTCTGGGGGATCCATAGAACCCATAGCCAGCACTAGCATTCCCCTTCCGCTGCTCGACCCTCTTCCGGTCTGAGGCCTGCTGGTGAGTGCACCCCGGATTCCACCAGACACATTCTGGGGGATCCATAGAACCCATAGCCAGTGCTAGCACTCCCCTTCCACCGCTTGCCCCTCTTCCGGTCTGAGGCCTGCTGGTGAGTGCACCCTGGATTCCGCCAGACACATTCTGGGGGATCCACAGATCCCGCAACCAGCTTTAGGTAGGAAAACCCACATACTACACTGAGCTCATAGCTGGGTACCCTGAGTGCTCAGAATCTAGCAGATACGACCCCCCCGCGCCCCTGCCTGCTAGCACCCCCCTTCTGCCCATCTCCCAGGTTTGAGGCCCGGACCAGACCTCTACCAGGTCTGCAGTTGTGTGGACCCCGGATCCCACCTGAGACATACTGGAAGGTCCACTCAACCCAGAGCCACAGAGGAACAACTGAACTCAGTGTCAGACAACATATCCTGAGATATCCAAGAGGAGACACTGCACCCAGAACAGCAGACATCTAGCTGGACTGCTGCTACCTTGGAGGCACTATATCCTGAGGAACCCTAGAGATATCACTGTAATCAGGGCAGCTGGAAAAGATCACAGAGACATCTGGACTCCTAGAAGACCAAACACAAGCGAGACAACTGGAAAGACAGGCTTCAATCAGAGACAGAAGTACAGGTAGCACTAGATTTAACCAGATGGCAAAAGGCAGGTGCAAGAACGTAAGCAACAGAAACCAAAGTTACATGGCATCATCAGAACCCAGTTCCCCCATCATAGCAAGCCCTGAACACCCCATCACACCAGAAAAGCACAATTCAGAATTAAAATCACTTCTCATGATGATGATAGAGGACATTAAGAAAGACATAAAGAACACTCTCAAAGAACAGATAGAAACCCTTAAAGAGGAAACACAAAAATCCCTTAAGGAATTGCAAGAAAATGCAAACAAACGGGAGAAGGAATTAAACAAAACCATGCAGGATCTAAAAATGAAAGTAGAAACAATAAAGAAATCACAAAGGGAGAACACCCTGGAGATAGAAAACTTAAAAAAAACGATCAGGAGTCATAGACACAAGTATTACCAACAGAATCCAGGAGATGGAAGAGAGAATCTCATGTGCAGAAGATACCATGGAAAACATTGACACAACTGTCAAAGAAAATGCAAAATACAAAAAGCTACTAACCCACAATATACAAGAAATCCAAGACACAATGAGAAGGCCAAACCTAAGGATAATAGGAATAGATGAGGGGGAAGACTCCCAACTTAAAGGACCAGTAAATATCCTCAACAAAATTATAGAGGAAAACTTCCCTAACCTAAAGAAAGAGATGTCCATAAATATACAAGAAGTCTACAGAACTCCAAATAGTTTAGACCAGAAAAGAAATACTTCCCACCACATAATAGTCAAAACAACAAATGTACAAAACAAAGAAAAAATACTAAAAGCAGTAAGGGAAAAAGGCAAAGTAACATATAAAGGCAGACCTATAAGAATTACACCAGACTTCTCACCAGAGACCATAAAAGCCAGAAGATCCTGGACTGATATCATACAGACCCTAAAAGAACATAAATGTCAGCCCAGACTACTATACCCAGCAAAACTGTCAATCATTATTGATGGAGAAACCAAAATATTGCATGACAAATCCAAATTTACACAGTATCTCAACACAAACCTAGCACTTCAAAGGATAATTGGTGGAAAACTCCATCACAAGGAGGGAAACTACAACCTAGAAAAAGCAGGAAAGTAATCTTCCAAAAACCGTAAAAGAAGGTAGCTATACAAACATATCTCCACTGCCAATAACAAAAATAACAGAAAACAACACTCATTTTTCCTTAATATCTCTTAATATCAATGGACTCAATTCTCCAGTAAAAAAGCATAGACTATCAGACTGGATATGTAAACAGGACCCAACATTTTGCTGCATTCAGGAAATGCACCTCTGTGGAAAGGACAGACACTACCTCAGAGTAAAAGGTTGGAAAACAATCTTCCAAGCAAATGGTCCCAAGAAACAAGCTGGAGTAGTGATTCTAATATCAAATAAAATCTGTTTTCAACCAGAAGTAATCAAAAAAGATAAAGAAGGACACTTCATATTCATCAAAGGAAAAATGTACCAAGAGGAACTTGCAATTCTCAACATCTATGCCCCAAATGTAAGAGCACCCACATACATAAAAGACACTTTACTAAAACTTAAAGCATACATTGCACCCCACACAATAATAGTGGGAGATTTCAACACCCCACTCTCAGCTATGGACAGATCATGGAAACAGAAACTAAACCGAGACACAATGAAACTAACAGAAGTTATGAACCAATTGGACTTAACCGACATTTATAGAACATTCCATCCTAAAAAAAAAAAAAAGAATATACCTTCTTCTCAGCACCTCATGGTACCTTCTCCAAAATAGACCATATAATTGGTCACAAAACAGGCCTCAACAGATATAAAAAGATTGAAATAATCCCTAGTACCTTATCAGACCACCATGGATTAAGACTTGTCTTTGACATGGACAAAAACAACAGAAAGCCCACATACACTTGGAAACTGAACAATGCTCTACTCAATGATAACTTAGTCAAGGAAGAAATTAAAGACTTTTTAGATTTAAATGAAAATGAGGACACATCATACCAAAACATGTGGGACTCATTGAAAGCAGTACTAAGAGGAAAAATCATAGCTCTAAGTGCACACAAAAAGAAAGTGGAAAGAACATACATTAACAACTTGACAGCAAACCTGAAAGCATTAGAACAAAAAGAAGCTAGTATACCCAAGAGGAGTAGATGGCAGGAAATAATCAAACTCAGGGCTGAAATCAACCAAGTCGAAACAAAAAGAACTATACAAAATATCAACAAAACCAGGAGCTGGTTCTTTGAGAAAATCAACAAGATAGACAAACCTTTAGCCAGACTAACCAAAGGGTGCAGAGACAACATTCAAATTAATAAAATCAGAACTGAAAAGGGAGACATAACAACAGAAACAGAGGAAATTAAAAAAATTATCAGATCCTACTACAAAGGCCTATACTCAACAAAATTGGAAAATCTGGAGGAAATGGACAATTTTCTAGATAGATACCAGGTACCAAAGTTAAACAAGGAGCAGATAAACCATCTAAACAGTCCCATAATGCCTAAAGAAATAGACAAAGTCATTAAAAATCTTCCCACCAAAAAATGTCCAGGACCAGATGGTTTTAGTGCAGAATTCTTTCAGACCTTCAAGGAAGACCTAATACCAATCCTCTTCAAGCTATTCCATCGAATAGAAACAGAAGGAACACTACCCAATTCATTCTATGAAGCTACCATTACACTCATACCTAAACCACAGAAAGACCCAACAAAGAAAGAGAACTACAGACCAATCTCTCTTATGAAGATTGATGCAAAAAAACTCAATAAAATTCTCGCAAACCGAATCCAACCACACATCAAAACAAGTATCCATCAAGATCAAGTAGGCTTTATCCCAGGAATGCAGGGATGGTTCAATATTCGGAAATCCATCAATGTAATCCACTACATAAATAAACTCAAGGAGAAAAAAACACATTGTCATCTCACTAGACGCTGAGAAAGCATTTGACAAAATTCAACATCCCTTCATGTTAAAAGTCTTGGAAAGATCAGGAATTCAAGGCCCATATCTAAACATGGTAAAAGCAATATACAGCAAGCCAGTAGCCAACATCAAACTAAATGGAGAGAAACGTGAAGCAATCCCACTAAGATCAGGGACTAGGCAAGGCTGCCCACTCTCACCTTACATATTCAATATAGTACTGTAAGTCTTAGCTAGAGCAATTAGACAACAAAAGGAACTCAAAGGGATACAGATAGGAAAGGAAGAAGTGAAAATTTCACTATTTGCAGATGATATGATAGTATACTTAAGTGACCCTAAAACTTCCACCAGAGAACTCTTAAACCTGATAAACAACTTTAGCAATTTGGCTGGATATAAAATCAACTCAAATCAGTAGCCTTCCTCTATTCAAAGGATAAACAGGCAGAGAAAGAAATCAGGGAAATGACACCCTTCACAATAGCCACAAATAAAATAAATTATCTTGGAGTGAATCTAACAAAGCAAGTGAAAGATCTGTATGACAAGAACTTCAAGTCTCTGAAGAAAGAAATTGAAGAAGATCTCAGAAGATGGAAAGATCTCCCATGCTCCTGGATTGGCAGGATTAATTTAGTAAAAATGGCTATCCTGCCAAAAGCAATCTACATATTCAATGCAATACCCATCAAAATTCCAAATCAATTCTTCATAGAGATAGAAAGAGCAATTTACAAATTCATTTGGAATAACAAAAAACCTAGGATAGTGAGAAATATCCTCAACAATAAAAGAACCTCTGGGGGAATCACCATCCCTGACCTCAAACTGTACTACAGAGCAGTAGTGATAAAAACTGCTTGGTATTGGTACAGAGACAGAAAGGACGATCAGTGGAATAGAATTCAAGACCCAGAAATGAACCCGCACACCTATGGTCACTTGATCTTTGACAAGGGAGCAGAATCCATCCAGTGGAAAAAGGACAGCATTTTCAACAAGTGGTGCTGGTTCAACTGGAGGTCAACATGTAGAAGAATGCAAATTAATCCATTCTTATCCTCTTGCACAAAGCTCAACTCCAAGTGGATAAAGGACCTTCACATAAAGCCAGATACACTGAAACTATTAGAAGAGCAGTTGGGGAAGACCCTCGAATACCTAGGCACATGGGAAAAGTTCCTGAACAGAACACCAATGGCTTATGCTCTAAGATCAAGAATTGACAAATGGGACCTCATCAAATTGCAAAGCTTCTGTAAGGCAAAGGACACTATCAACAAGACAAAACGGCAACCAACAGATTGGGAAAAGATCATTACCAATCCTACATCCGATAGGGGGCTAATATCAAATATATACAAAGAATTCAAGAAATTAGACGCCAAACAACAAAATAACCCCCATTAAAAAATGGTGTACAGAGCTAAACAAAGAATTCTCAACTGAGGAAACTCGAATGGCCGAGAAGCACCTTAAGAAATGCTCAACATCCTTAGTCATCAGGGAAATGCAAATCAAAACAACACTGAGATACCACCTCACACCAGTCAGAATGGCTAAGATCAAAAACTCAGGTGATAGTAGATGCTGGCGAGGATGTGAAGAAAGAGGAACACTCCCGCATTTTTGGTGAGGTTGCAAGCTGGTACAACCACTTTGGAAGTCAGTCTGGCGGTTCCTCAGAAAATTAGACATAGCACTACCTGAGGACCCAGCTATACCACTTCTGGGCATATACCCAGAAAATGCCCCAACAAATAACAAAGACATATGATATGCTCCACTATGTTCATAGCAGCCTTACTTATAATAGCCAGAAGCTGGAAAGAACCCAGATGCCCTTCAACAGAGGAATGGATACAAAAAATATGGTACATTTACACAATGGAATATTACTCAGCTATTAAAAATAATGAATTCGAGAAATTCTTAGGTAAATGGATGGAACTAGAAAATATCATCCTGAGTGAGGTAACTCAATCACAAAAGAACACACATGGTATTTACTCACTGATAAGCGGAGATTAGCCCAAAAATTTGAAACAACAAAGATTCAACTACCAGACGACATGAAGCTCATGAAGAAGAAAGAACAAGTGAGGATGCCTAGATCTTTCTTGGAAGGAGTAACTAAATACCCAAGGGAGCAAATATGGACACAAAGTGTGGGTCAGAATCTGAAGGGGGGGTTGTAGGGAGACCATTCCATCTGGGTATTCATTCCATGGGCAGTCACCAAAAATAGACACTGATAGGGATGTCAGGATGGGAAAGCTGACAGCAGCCTGATAAGGCTGTCTCCTTAGAGGTCTCCCAGAGTAGGACATACTCAGAGACAGATACCCACAGCTATCCATTAATCTGATCAAAGGTTCCCAATGGAGGAGTTAGAGAGTAAATTGAAGGAACCTTAAGGGCTGGTGGCCCCATGAGGAGAGCAACAATACCAACCATCCAGAGCTCCCCAGGGTCTAAACCACCAGCCTTGGAGCACATATAGAGAGACACATGACTCCAGCAGTATATGTAGTGGAGGATGGCCTTGTTGGGCATAGGTGGGAGACAAGATCATTGGTACCCTGAAGGCTGAGCACTGAGGGGGGGGAATCTGAGGGTGGGGAGGGGGGCTGGGGGTAGGTGGGTAAACACCTTTATAGAAGCAGGAGAAGGGGGGATGGGATAAGGTTTTCCTGGGTGGTGGGGGAAATATGGTAAGGGGATAAAATTTGAAATGTAAATATTATATCCAATGAAAGAGGGGAAAAAATAGAAAAGCGGGTAGAACCAACATTCTTAATAAAATGTCTGCCCTCTTTAAAAAAAAAAAAACTATCTTGATACTAAAATTTGTTTGGAGAATTGTATATTGCAGAATGATCAGCCTTGGTGTATCTACTCAACAAGCAAGCTGGGCAGACCTGCTCAAACCTCGGAGGTCCAGGAATTCCATCTGGAGGCAGCGAAGACACAGCATCAGAGGATTGTCAATTTGCTCTCCCCAGCACTCCTCTTCTAATATCTCAATGCCCATAATCAGCTTGAAGAAGCTAATGAAGAGTCAGCACCCCTATTCCCTGGGCTTGGGGACTAAGGTGTTAAATGTTGGGCTGTCTCTCTAGGGAAAACTAGTGGTTTTGTCGGAATAGAGAGGATTAGCTAGGGTTTATTGCATAGCCATAACCTATTAGTAGAAATCTGTATAATTAATATCAAGATGAAGATATAAATTCTTAAATGGCACCAATTTACTTTGTTTACAAATTTTAAGGTTTTCATTGGCATGAGCTTCTCAATGATATAAGAGTGAGACGAATATTGTTACTCTCATAGGCATTGTACCAGTATAACACATTTAGGAATACAAAGCTTAGACCCAGTCCTTCTTTAACTTTTTTTAAACTGATATGAGATGGTCAGCCTGTGAGTTAAGAGACTATAGCAAATTCATGACTTGGAGTTTATTATAAGGGTGTTCTCTATGTTTTATTTAGAAATAGCTGAGTGGAGTTAACAGGCAACAGTCCAGATTACCTTACATGGATAGTTGGTTTTCAAAACATCAGAAATCCTTAGAATTGACATGACAAACATTTCAGTATTAATGTTCATTTTCATTAGAGACCTGTCTGCTCCGGACAGCTTCCTATATTGAATTCTAAGAAGAAATTGAGCATCCTTGGAGTTACTCCAGTTGTGGTGAGACAGCCACTAGACAAGAATTGCCACTTTCCTTCTACAGACAAATTACTGTCCAGAAAAGGACACACTTGCAGAATAGTCGACTGATTATATCTGCCTAGACAGAGTAATCAGCCCTCAATAATTCTGCAGCACTAAGGTCTGTCAGAAAATCCTGGGCCAGAAGGCAGAAGAACAGATGCTCCAACGTTTTGAAGTAGAGCGAGTGAGTGTCCAGGTGTTCAGATGTCTCTATAAATTGGCTAAGTTTTAGAAACTATGATTTGTGCTTCCCACAATTATAGTTAACTCAGTCATTCTGGATTTCTGATGGGGTTGAAAACATATATCTATTGACCTTAAGAGAAAAGATTTGAGTGGATGGTCATCAGCTGACATTCATCCTAAAGCCAGGTTCAGAACTAAATGTTCTAGTTAGAATAGATGACAGAGGAGCTGGTTAGTCAACAAAAGGATGGACTGGGTATTAGGACTATCCTCTACCTCACTGGTACAAATTGGCATAATTATGCTCTAATTGTATTTTGAGAGAAAAGTTTCATTTTAACAGGAAGGGTGATGTGTAGGAGGAGCTAAGGTAGGAGGAGTACTGAGAGGAAGAAAAGGAGTAAGAAGAGGAGAAGAAGAAGGAGTGGAGAAGCTAGGTGATGAAAGAGAGAAAGAGGGAGGGAGACAGGGAGGCAGATATTCATGTATCTCCACCAGTCAAAGATAGTTGTTATATCTAGTTCGGTCAGTGGGTTACACCTCTGATTGAACAATTCCAAACTTATAAAGCCTATGATTAACATTTTTTTTAAAAAAAAATGTATAAATGCAAAAAGGAAAAGGGGGCATGGGATAGGGGTTTCCTAACGGGGGGGGGGGGGGAATTGGGATAGGGGATGCCATCTGAAGTGTAAATAAAATATCTAATAAAAAAATGAAAAAAAAATACAAAAAAAAAAAAAGAAGTGCTTACTGACAAAAGCCTGGTATAGCTGTCCCCTTAGAGGCTCTGCCAGAGCCAGATCAATACAGATGCAAATGTATACAGCCAACCATTGGACTGAGCATGGGGAATACCACTGGAGATGTTAGGGCAAGGATTGTAGGAGCTGAAGGGGTTTGCAGCCCCATAGGAAGAGGAGTATCAACCAACCAGACCTGCCAAAGCACTCAGGGACTAAACCACCAGAGTACTGCCTAATCTGGCATCATTGGGAGGGGATTCCCTTGGTCCCATGGAGGCTTGAAGACCCAGGACAGGGAAATGCAGGGTACTAAAGCAGGAGTGGATGGGCAGGTGAGGCAGTACCCTCATAGAGGCAGGGGGAAAGAAGAGGGGATGGGGGCTTGTGTCAGGGAGTGTAACATTTGAAATGTAAAGACATAAAATAACCAATTAAAAATGAAAAAAATACTGAGTCATAAGATTGAAGCTTTCTCAACCTTATTTTATATAGTTAAGAAAATTGTAGCTATTTAAGGTTTATAGGGTGATATTTGATATTTCTATAATGCTGTGAAAAGATTTCCACAATCTTATGTTTATTGAATTGTAGATTATTGTCAGCATACAATACCTGTATCTCTATAACTTATTCAAAATATAGCAACAGGTTCTTTTGCTGTGCCAGTAATGTTCTTGAACCACCAAAGACCATCATGGAGCAGATTCGGATGCAATCACTTTAGGGTCTGTTTATTCAAGCTGGAGCTTGGGCTCCCTGCCAAACCTGACACAGCAGGAAGGTGGAGCCCTGGGAGCCTAGTTTTAGGCAAAATTTTACAGCAGCAAGAAGGAAGTATCTAGCCAGGAACACATCTGATTGGGGAACAGTTATATCCTTCCATATAATTTGGCTGGTGCTGGGAGCCAAGCAGTAAACATAACTTCTATTTTCCTCCTGATTAGTGATTGGTTGGAAGTGAAGTATCAGGGACAGTCTTGTAACCCAGGGTTGCAAATTTGTTGGGGAATAACCTGGAAACTTGTGCTAGAAGCAAGTTTTGTTGGAGGTTAGCCTGGAAACTGGTGCTAGGTACTGGCCTGTTAGTTTACTTGGGTTCAACTTTAGGTCAGGCTCTGAACCTGATGGAGTCTGAACCTGAACAAGATGGAGTTTGAAACTAAAAGATTTGGTCTCTTCTTTTAAAATTAATTAATATTTTATGTGTACAGATATTTTGCCTGAATGTATGTTTCTGTATCATGTGTATGCATGATGCCTGTATCATGTGTATGCATGATATATTGGAAGAGGGCAGCAGCTCCCCCTGGAACTGGACACACAAGCAGCAGTAATCCATCAACTATATGTGTTCTGGCAATTGAACCAGGATTCTTTGGAAGAGCAACAAATGCTTTTACATTCTGAGCCATATCTTCAGTCCTATAAGATTTTATCTGTGATCAACACTTGCCCATTTATTCTACTCAAATCCAACCTCTCATTATCATAATTCTATCCCATTTTTTTCTGAATTTGACCTTCTTAAAAGATTGAATACAGAAGTTAAGTCATAAAGCACAGATTGAATGTATTTCCAAAAATATTTTTGAACATAATTGTCTTCAATTAGTGACTCTTTGGATTTTGAAATATTTGAAAATATATAACATAACACCCTAATTATTAAATATAAGTTTAAATACAATATTCATATAAGCATCACATATAAAACTTTATATACAAAATCTAAAGTTAATTTAAACAATGTTTTAATGTACATGAATTTTGATTATGAGTTGTCATAAGATTTCAGGTATAAACATTTCTACGTTTAACATTATGTGAATAATAAAGGTATTTTAAACTTGTTTTAGATCTTGGTTTTTAGAAAAGGAATGCTTAGCCTTTCTTTGC
>NW_023045502.1:0-29122 GCF_011762505.2 Arvicanthis niloticus | reverse complement strand
AATTATCTGTGGATCTTTGTCTAAGAGTAGGAACTGGGAATTTCCCAGTTTGAGATTTTATGTCACCCTTCTCAGAATGTCTAATCATCAAAACAACTGACAGCAAATGCTGGTGCGGATATGGAAAAGAAAAGCCTCATCTATGTTGGTAGAAAATTTAAGCCGGCATTAACCACTCTAGAAATTAGTGTGGATAATTGTCAAGGACTTAAAAATAAATCCCATGTAACATATTGATACCATTCCTTGTTGCATGTTCAAAAAACTCAAAATTGTACTCCAAAGTACCTTGCTTAATAATGTTCAATATAGCTCTATTCATAAACATCTGCAAATTGAAGACAAACTAAATGTTCATCAATAGATGGATGTGTAATAATAAACATAGTGTTCATACACATTAGAAACACTGTTAATGTGAGAAGAAATGCAGGATTCAAAATTAGCAGATAAATGATAAAAATGAGAAAAAATTACATTGATTGGTATAACTCAGAAATTAAAAAAAAAAAAAAAAAAAAAAAAACCTTCACATCTTCCCCATCTGTATTTTCTACCTTAAATCTTGAGATCCCTGAGTAACTCTAGAAAAACAAGAAAAAGTAAAAAAGGGATCACAGAATGGGGTCTATGGAATAGAAGGGTAACATGTCATAAAGCAAGGATTCAGAGATCCAGGGGAAACTGAGACAATACAACGACTGAATCTAAGGTTCAGGAAAAAACAGAATGAATGTTAGAAAAAAATTTAAAAGTCATAAGATCAGGAAATATGCTATAAGTATTGTGTCTCCTAGAAATTATAAAGAAACTACACATAGTACCTCAAACAATATGGCTGTTTAAACAAGAACTTGAGCATGTTTAATTAATCTCAACAAAGAATTTAAATTTTTAGTAACAAGAACATAGATTCCAAGTAACCCTATGAGGATTAAATTAGTAAAAGAAATAATCATTACTCTTCTAATTACTTTGCTTATCATTAGTGAAAACATGTGGAATAATTATTTATTTATTTAGAGATTAGGAGATGAAATTCAGATTCCTAGAGCATACTAGGCAGGTTTTTTTGTTTGTTGTTTTTGGCAAGAAACTATATTTCCATCCCTTTGTGTGGAACCAGTATTCAGAATGCCTGACAATAATTACTAAATGACCAGGGAATGACTTTAGATTTTTAAAAAAACGTCTGCTATGTGGCTCTCAGAATCTTAGATATAAAAAAAAATGAATATGTATTAATTTCTCCCCTTTTCAAAATATAAAATAATAGAGCTGAAAGATTGCCTAGTGATTAAGCTCATGCTTACTCTTTAATAACCAAAGATGATGTAAGACATTGTAATAGAGCATCAGGTAAACATTATAAGTTAAGACAGCTAAAAAGCCATATTTATAATATACATTGTTAGAAACTTTGTTTAGAAACTTCCAAATCTCTGGAAGTTTCAGAAGAACATATTTAAGACTATATATATTTATATGTATATATAGATATGTGACTATATATATATATATATATATATATATATATATATATATTGCATCACACAGGATAAAAAAGGTGTGCTACCTTTCTTATAATTGACATTATATCCTATCTCAGAAATAACCACAATGTATTAAAATGACCTTTTTTGTACTAGTTAAAAAGTAAAAGCTGGGTGGTGGTGGCGCACGCCTTTAATCCCAGCATTTGGGAGGCAGAGACAGGCGGATTTCTGAGTTCAAGGACAGCCTGGTCTACAGAGTGCGTTCCAGGACAGCCAGGGCTACACAGAGAAACCTTGTCTTGAAAAACCAAAAAAAAAAAAAAAAAAAAAAAAAAAAAAGTAAAAGATGCATGTTGCACACTTAAAAGTTTTATCTTATAGCAGTGTGTAAAATGCAGTAGCAATTTTTCAGTTCCTCTCAGCACATTAATTTAAGAATATTATACTTCATTTTTCTTCACAGAAGAAATTTCATAGCAGTATTTATGCAGGCCTCTCAGACAAAACAAAAGAGAATATGTTCATTTGTAACTGTCAAATTAATTGCAAATTATTTTTCATTCAACTGAGAACAAAAGAAACCTCATAATGACAATGAAGTTTAGCTACATAATAACATTATGGTGAAAAGAAGTAAGAGGAAAAGAATTGGATCAGCTGCCACATTTTAAAATATTTAGCATAGAAATGGACAGACTAGATTGGTTAATAGTCTTTCTTGAAGAGAAAAAAATTAATTAACATAATACATTATAAAGCTCATAGCCCTGGTGTGTAGGAATTGCTATGGAGTCAGTAGCAAATGATACAGTGAGGCGTGGAATGTAAGGAAAAGTATTCATTCTTCAACACATTCTCCTTTCACTGAAAAACATATTTTGTTGCATGGACTTTAAAAAGACATAGTACTGATGCTGTTTTTAAAATCATTTTTGAAATAAGGTAAAACACAATTATTTTATCTTCTAATTCTCTAGCCGTATCTAAAATTGTTTTCCTTTCACCGGAATGTCTCTTTGTTGTTTTTCAGTGATATCTCTGTGTGATAATTATATGTTCATGCTTTTTAATACATGCTGTCTTTGGTGGTTCCTCTTAAACTCTCTCATGGTTTGTCAAAATTCTGTACATATTGGGATATTAATTCTTTGTCATGTTCTTGAAAAAATTTCCCTCAGATTTCTTGTAAATTACCATGATATCTGCACACTAATTATTGAATCTATCATTTAAAACAGAGGTTAAAGCAAATGCTTTGGCAGAACTAGAGCAAAAATGAAAACTGGAAAGGATGGATACACAAGAGTAGAAATGAGCAGAGAAAATTGTGCCAAACACTGTAACATGTTGAGTCTTGTATGCTCAGTTAAAGGATCCAGATTTTATTCTATAGAGAATGCAAGCCCAAGGAACAATAAAATCTAGAAGTGACTTGCTCAAATTGAAATCATCCTGGAAACAGTATGGAAAATGGATTTGTAGGGGGATAAAATATTCACCACATAGGTTAATCTGCCTTGCAATGCAGCAGCTGTTCACAGTAGCAGACATAAACAACAAACACAGTGTGTCCCCCAGGCTGCAGCTAATGAGTGGAATGGAGCCAGAGGAGATCTCAGCTTCCTGTCAACTACCATATTCACAAGAGCTTAGGAGCACCTATAGCATAAATTTCAGCAATATTGGTGACATCTGTACCCAGAGGAGCAACCACAAAAACAAACAGCCAAGCAAACAATAATGAAGCCATCCCAGCATAAGCTGCTCTTTAAGTTAGAAGTGCTGGTAAGAAATAGAAACTTCTTATTGAGCTCTTAAAAGATTTTAGAGATTGTGATATCAAATGGCTGTGATGAACTCTCTAAACACAGTTCTGAGCACAGCCTTGACTCAATCTATAATTTCTTCTATGTATCTATTTCAACAATCTTATTTTAAATACATGATATATCTAAGTTTTCATTTTCATATTGTATTATAAGACACCAGAAATGCATTTACATTTTTTGTCTTTCAATTTAATGCTTTATGGCAATTTTTGGCAAAAATTTAATTTGTACAACGTGAAATTTTACCTTGTCAGTTCTTTATAGCTTAATAGAACACATTTTGATAAGATTCTTTGATTGTGTGTTAATAATCTTTCTACTTGTCAGATGAATCTGTCATAACTAGTATTAATATAATGAATCTAACGATACTTTTAATTCTGAATGACTTATCTCTTTAAGTTCATAAATTTTTAGTTTTCATGTGACTTAATTTTGAATGCTCTTGTATAGGGTGTATGTAGCTGTATATCATAGTTTGTCCTGCTAGGTTTAAAAGACATTTTAATTAGTGAGTTTATGCAGTGAATATCATTCTCTACTATTTAGTGTTTTTCAATGATTTTATACCTATCCTATTACCCAGTGATTTCATATTTTTTATGTTATTTATTCTAGTCCATGCTATTATCAACATTATTTGGAGGCATTTAGGGTAGCTATACAATACAATACTTGATATTTTACCTTTGTAATTCATATCAATTACTGTTTTCTAATTATAAATGTATTAATAATGAAAAGTTTTGATAATTTCTCCTAGGTAAATCAAAGAAATTATTATATTCATCACCTTACTTCTAAACTTTTCCATATCTCTTTTAGTTTCTACAATCTGAAAATTATGTGGCAGTTTTATATTTTATATTAATTTTATTTTTCCATATCTGTGTTCTATTTCAAGAACTATATTTGCATTACTGTATAATGATATTTATATATTAATTAGCATTTGAGACTATATACTTAATTATGTCTCAGTTGGATGCTTTACTCCTTCAGTAAGAAGAATGTCTAATATCATCCTGAATTTTTTCATCTGTTAGTAACTTGATTCTATTCTTTGATAATTGTGTGACTCTTGCTTCACTTTTAGAAGTCAAAAATTTTAACAAAACAATGTGGTTTCTCAGATGGTTTTTATTTAATTAATATTATATAATTCAAGTAATGACTTTTGATCTACAAATAAAATTGTCCAATAAAATCTGCTTTAAATTACATTTTTAAAATATAGCTGAAGTATCTTTAAATTTACTTTCTCATAAGCATGAATGAGGTAAATGACATTCACATTGAGACATTAGACATTAGTCCTTATGGAATAAGGTATGTTTTGTCAGATCACCTGCATGCCTGTGTCAGACCTAACTTCTTTATGAATATTGATGCAAAAATATTCAATAAAATTCTTTCAAACAGAATCAAAGAACACATCCAGACCAATCATCCATCATGAACAAGTAGACTTTAACCCAGGAATGCAGGGATGGTTAAATATAAGGAAATCCAACAAGGAAATCTATTATATAAAAAAAATCAAAGAAAAAACACATGATCATCTCACTAGATGCCTAGAAAATACTTGACAAGATTCAATACCCCTTCATGGTAAAAGTATTGGAAAGAACAGGAATTCAAGGCCCATAAATGAACACAGCAAAAAGCAATATACAGCAAACCAGTAGCCAACATCAAACTTAATGGAGAAAAACATGAAGCAATCCCACTAATATAAAAAACTAGACAAGACCAACTACTCTCTCCCTACCTATTCAGTATAATAGTCAATGTCCTAGCCAGCGCAATTAGCCAACTAAAGGAAGTCAAAGGGATACAAACTAGAAAGCAAAAAGTCAAAACATCATTTGTAGATGATATGATAGTATACTTAAGTGAACCCAAAAATTCCTTCAGAGAGCTCCTAAACTTGATGACTTCAAAAAATGGCTAGATATAAAATTAATTCAAACAAATCAGTAGCATTCCTTGACTTAAAGGGTAAAAAGGCTAAGAAAGAAATTAGGGAAATGACACCCTTCACAATAGTCACAAATAATATAAAATACCTTGGTGTGAATCTAACAAAACAAGTGAAAAATCTGTACAACAAGAACTTCAAGTCTCTGAAAAAAGAAATTGAAGATCTCAGAAGATGGAAAAACCTCTCATGATCATGGATTGGCATCATTAATATAGTAAAAATAGCCATCTTGCTGAAAGGAATCTATAGATTCAATACAATGCCCATCAAGATTATAACTCAACTCTTCAAAGAGTAAGAAACAGCAATTCTCAATTACATTTGGAATAATAAAAAAAACCAGGATAGCAAAAACTATTCCAACAATAAAAGATCTTTTGGGGGAATCACCATCCCTGACCTCAAGCTGTACTGCAGAGTGATAGGGATAAAAAATACATGATATTGGCATGGAGATAGGCAAGAAGATCAATGGAATAGAATTGAAGACCAGAAATTAACCCACATACCTATGGTCAATTGGTCTTTGACAAAGAAACTAAAATAATCCAGTAGAAGAAAGACAGCATTTTCAACAAATGGTGTTGGTTAAACTGAAGGTCAGCATGTAGAAGAATGTAAATTGACCCATTCTTATCTCCTTGTACAACAGTCAAGTCCAAGTGGATCAAACACTTTCACTAAAAACCAGATACACTGAAACAAATAGAAGAGAAATTGGGGAAGAACCTCGAACATATGGGCACAGGGAAAAAGTTCCTGAAAAGGACACCAATGGCTTATGCTCTAAGATCAAGAATTGACAAATAGGACCTGATAAAATTGCAAAGGTTCTGTAAGGAAAAAGACACTGTCAATAAGGCAAAATGGCAACCAACAGATAGGGAAAAGATCTTTAACAATCTTTCATCTAATAGAGGGCTAATATTCAAAATATACAATGAACTCAAGAAATTGGATTCTAGACAATGAATTAACCCTATTAAAATGGGGTACAAAGCTCAACAAAGAATTTTCAATTGAGAAATATCAAATGACCTAAAAATACCTAAAGAAATGTTCAACATCTTTAGTCATCAGGGAAATACAAATCAAAATAATACTGAAATTCCACCTCATACCAGTCAGAATGGCTAAGACCAAAAACTCAGGTGATAGCAGATGCTGGCTAGGATGTGAAGAAAGAGGAACCCTTTTTTGTTGTTGGTAGGATTGTAAGCTGGTACAACACTCTGGAAATCAGTCTGCTCATCAGAAAATTGGACATAGTTACCTGAAGCTCCAGCTATACCACTCCTGGGCATATACCAAAAAGATGCTCCAACATATAAGGACATGTGCTCCACTTTGTTCATAACAGTCTTATTTATAATAAGCAAAAACTGGAAAGAACCCAGATGTCCTTCAACAGAGGAATGGATTAAAAAAAATGTAGTACATTTACACAATGGAGTACTACTCAGCTGTTAAACACAATGAATTCATGAAATTCTTAGGCAATGGAACTAGAAAATATCATCCTGTCTAAGGTAACCCAATCACAAAAGAACACACATGGTATGTACTCACTGATAAGTGGATATACACCCAAAGACCACAATATCCAAGATATAATTCAAAGACCACATGAAGCTCAAGAAGAAGAAAAGACCAATGTGTGGGAACTTTAGTTCTTCTTAGAAGGAGTAACAAAATACTCACAGGAGCAAATAAGAGACAATGTGTGAAAGCAGAAACTACAGGAGGAACTGTCCCCTTATTACTGGGATTACTTATAATTGTCAAGAACAAGGGACTGTAGAAGGGGCCCATAGAACTTTAAAACCATATCTTCATGAAATAAAAAGGGAAAGGCTTATCCTCAAACATAACAAATTAATTTAAATCATGTTCTCTTTATTTTAAATGTTTTAAAAAATGTGGATGTTAAGGAACTTTCTGCTGAGTGTCTATGGCATACTTATGCATAGGTGAAATGGAAGAATTCACTAACTGGCATATGGCATGATTCCAAGCAGGTGTTTAGTTTTGGGAAGAGGGTATGGTTGTGTTGTTTCTGCGAGATGCTGAGGGAGCATAGTGGCTGCCAGAGTGATTGGTAAGACATGCTGATACCAGGACAAAGAATGATGCTGACAGGTGAGCTTACTGAATGCCCTGAAAATGGTGACTAGAAAGCTGTTTTGGACATATATTCTTGACCCACCTTTGCTTACTTATACCCTGGATAGGAAAAGCTTGTCTTACCTCAAGATTTTAGACCTTGTGGAACAGAAAATCAAAAAGAGAAGTTATAATGACTCTTGTATTTTCTTAAAGATGAACAGTTATTCAGACTCAATCCTGTACTGGTCTAGAACTTAATCCAATATTGGAAATAACAGTCTTCATTTGGAAGGCTGTTTCTGGTTATTTTCAGAGACATATTTGGAAGTTAGCTGCAGTTCTCTATGATGGTATGTTAGCAAAAGATATAGTTGGAACAGGATCTGGATTTCAAACATGTGTTAGTGCATTTATTAAGGCTCTTTTAATTGTCAAGTTAAAATTACTTTTGTTTCTTCTACAGTATTTAAGTTGCATTGATTTTATGCTTTCTAATTGTGTTAATGTGTTCATTGTACACTTTCTAATTGTGTTAGCGTGTTGAAACATAGCATGACTGTCATGGAGGTCTATCAACTAGCTTTAGTTTTATTGCCCTGAATATCACAGAACCTTGGTATTTAGAAAAATTGCAAGTACTGGAAGAAGTGAGTTAGGATTTAAGCAGAAGCAAGAAGGAAGTGGGCTTGATTATTGCTGGTATAACAGCTTTAATTACATTAATTGATAGCACCACTGCTTCTGCAATTGCTTTGACACAAGAAGTTAAGACAACTACTTTTCTTAATCATTTAGCAAAGAAAATATTACTAATGTGTTGATATGAAAGAGGATTTAGATAGGCATTTTGAACAAAGGATTGATGCTCTTTATCCTATTCAAATTATTGGAAGGAGTGTCAGAGTTTAAGAGTAAGGAGCAATCTTGAGTGTCATGCCTAATACCTTTGGATTCCTGTTAGTTCTAAAATTTGCAGGGGGTATTATTATAATTAGGAAAAGTCTAAAGATACTTGCATGGCATTTAGCATAATTCTAACACCTCTCTGTGTTACGCTTACTGGAGCCCGATGTTGGACACCAAACTGTTGCAGCCCGTACTGCCCGTTCCGGTCCAAGGGTCAGGGTCTAGCGAGAGAGAGAGTGGGGATTAAAGGGGAAGAGACGTGAAGAATGAAGACAAGACAGAGATTCTGATCAAGTCTCGTTTATTGAAGGGAATTCGGAGCTATTTATAGGCTTTTGCCACGTGCCTTGTAGGCGCGTGGATACCACGTGCCTTGCAGGTGTTGATATGACGTAAGCCTTACAGGCGTCTATAGCGTGGACAGCACGTGCACCGCAATGCCTTGCAGGCTTGGATAGCACGTGTGCCTTACAGGCATGTATGGCGTAGATAGCACGTGGACAGCACGTGAACTGCAATACCTTGCAGGCGTGGCCACCAAGTGCACCTTGCAGCTGGGGCCAGTAAACAGCAACACAAAATATGTGGGATATCAGAGTGTGCTTCAGCTGTTGTAGGCTACTGAAAACCAAATCTTTCGTCAGGGTATATGGTTCCAGATGGCTGCAAAGTTGATCTAGCCGCTTTCTGCTAAAGTCGGCTCCCAACATCTCTGGATGTTTTAACTTTGCATAGTGATCTTATAAATTCTAAGAATGCTGCTCTATGGAGTGTTGATGCCACAGATACTGCTGATAAAATTACCCATGGCCTGATGTCAGTATTTCTATTTTGGTCAAGCTTCCAGAATGTCACATATACCTTGATCATACCAGACATTTTTGTCCTGGGAATAATTTTATTCCTGTCCATCCTGTTAAAGCTTATTTTTAACAATGTCACATATTGTCAGCCAAAGTACATGGCTTGAACCTGAAAATGGACTTCCAGACACAGTTATTAAATTAACAGGATGGCAAGCCAAGGACTGGTAAGATTCTGCACAGAGCCTTACCAACCTAAGACATAAGTGCATTGTCTTTGATAATATATATTCTATGGTGGGTAAAGAAGGCATTATTGTCTGAATGACCTAAAACAGGCTCAGTTTTGTTTATGAAATAAAAAAGGAGGAGATGCAGAGAACTTTTGGGGTTGCTTGGCAAGTATCTGACATGTGCCAAAGACAAGGAAATGGGATGTTGGCAGAAATATGATATTGAACAAGGAAAAGAAAGTGTGCGTCAGGCTGGAATCTGATTTTAGCCTAGAACAAAGATGTAATTTCAGGCAAGAATCTAAATCTCAGAACAAAGAAGTAATTTCAGGAAGGATTATAAATCTTAGGCTAGTACAAGGAAGTAAGCTTCAGACTTCAAAATGATGTTGGGCTATGACAGAGAATTATTCTCAGATGCTTTGGTCATCCTGATAAGCCCTTCTAAATAGTAATCTAGTAATCACAGTAGTGCTCACAAAACTTTGTTTATTGCCTTGTTTGTTTTTGACTATTTGTGTTTATGGTCTTGTTTGTTCCTTGACTATTTGCATCTATTGTATTGCTAGTTCCTCAACCTAGAACTGACCTTAATACTTGTAGGTAGTTAAAATGGTGTAAAAGCAAAAAGGAGGAGGGAAGATAGGATAGGGATTTCTAGGGAGGGGAAATGTGGAAAGTGGATGTTATCTGAAATATAATAGATAAAAGAATTTTAAAAAGTAATTTGCTGTGAAGCTGTGTCTCCTTGTAATGTCAGAAGATATACCCATAACATCTCACCAACATGATTGCCCAAATATGAGCTGAACAAGAACAATAACAATAAACCAATAGACACACAGAAAGACCAGGAGGCCTCAACTCCACACAGAAATAAAGACAACTAAGTAATGCTAACAGTATAATAAATAGTCTTCCCCTGAAAATATCACACTGTTTGGCTATACAATACCAAATAGTTATCTCTGAAAAGAAATATATAAATAACATGATACATACTAAAGTGGTTATATATGCACAATGAATATAGATACATAGCATTATATATGTACATATATATATATAATTTTATGCATGTATGTTTATATAACAAAGACTAGTGTAAAAAGGCCATGATCATGAGGGAGAGCAAAGAAAGATATATGGTAAGCGTTAGAGAAAGGAAACTGAAGAGAAAGATAAAGTAATAATATTATTATTTTTAAAATCAAAGGAAAAGAAAAATATTTCAATATTAAAAAGTGTTCCCTAAATAATTTGCAGAAACTATTTTTTTATCACCTGTTTTGTTATTTTAGTAAATACTTTGTAAAATCAGGCATTGAAGATGAAGCAGATAGTAGGATAGCACCCATGACTTTATTTATTTTTCATACTAATGGTGTAGAAGAGGCAATAGGCTAGTAATTGTGACATGCATTTAGTGGAGATGATTATGGTGAGGACTAGTGCAAATTAAGTTGGAGCATATCAAGACTATTATGATATTTTATAGATCTTGGTCATGGAAATTGTCTCTTACAAGATAATTAGATATCTGATTTTTAGCAGTATCAAAGAAAATTACAGACTAAATATGTATGTATGTATGCATGTATGTATGTATATATGTATTATTGTACATGAATATGGCAAGCCTATTTGTGGAATATGAAGCAAAATGGCTCAAGTAGTATAAATAAAAGGGATAAGTAAAAGTAAGGATATCAAAGATTCACATAGGGTCTTTGTGAGTGTCACAATAACCAGTCACCCTTTTCACCTAAGTTTGTCTGAAACACTATTGGTAAGGTTGAGGTTCAAAGTGACATATCATACTTGTAGGAGGACATATGAAGGCAATGTGAGGAGAAGAAACAGCAGAGGTACAGAGGTACAGAGAAGTAAGAAGACCAGTAAGATGACCACTGAAATATAGGTAATGATGGAGGATCTGGTGAGAAACAGCTATATGTAAAATATATATATTCATATCTTTATAGTATAAGGAAGGGAATGTTATAATGTCCATATGTACTCTGTCTTCTGTCCAAGTCTGTGAGGAAAGTCAGAAATCTGTGCCACTAAAATAACCATTTTCAAATTTAAATATTATTGTGGTATTAAATTATTACTATCAACGCAAAAATGTTTGAAATATAATTCAAATTTTATTATTTTTTTCAAAACACTGTATTTATCAATATTTGTATAAACATATACTTATACACATATACATATATAAAGAATAATTAAATAATAAAATATATTTTAAAAGTATGGGCAGTTGGGAAAAGTGGGAGGAATGAGAGAAAGGGGGAAATTATGCAAATACAGTGTTCATATATGAAATTCTCAAAAAGGAATCAAGTTTTTAAAAATGTTCAACAGATCAACTAGCATTTTACAATACGAAAATAAATATAACCTATAATTATGTTAAAGGACATTTTAACTCACTACAAACTTTGAAGTTTAAAATGAGATCAATAAAAATCATTTTACCCAGCACACTAACAAAAACCACAATAACATTTTATAATTCAAAGTATTTCTAAGAACAAGAAAATAGATTGTCAGGATCTAAGTCAGCAGAACCAGGGGTACAATGTGTGTGTGTGTGTGTGTGTGTGTGTGTGTGTGTGTGTGTGTGTGTTTTAACAAATCGTAATTTTTACTTTTTAACATGGGGGTTATAAACACAAAAATGCAGGATGTGGGGAAGGGGATGACACAGGAGCATAGGTGTTCAGGAGGAATACAGATATCTTTCAGAACAGGGTATCAGCTAGCTGGGTGAAGGTTCAGGGGTCAGGTCACTATGACTCTGCCTATGATTCACTTGTCCTTATCTAATTTGGTACTATCCGCCAAGGCTGCCTATTTACCAGGTCTATGACTACTCAGGCTGGTAGATTTCAACAAAAGCTGCCTGTTTACAATAGTTTATAGACATCTGTTTCAGTGGTTTTTTTTCCACAGAGACCCAAGACTTTATGTGAGCAGGCATGTAAGTCAGGCCTATTGCTTATTTTAGGCTTATGGCTGATTTTTAGGCCTTCAGTGTATAAGCAGGGCTGCCCCTGACATCTCCTCCCCTCTCCAAGTATAAAAGGGCTGTGGCGATTCTAATCTTGCCAAGGCGGGGATAGAGGCCTGACCTCCAGTAATTAAAGGGGACCTTGTAATGGCTCCAGTCCTCCTGTCATTGTCCAGTGAGACATGAGGGCCAGACCCATCCTGATGTCTTTTTCCTGGAGAGGGGATACTTTTGACATCAACCCCTATGCAGTCAGGCTTGTCCCTCAGGGAACCTAGAAACATATTTTAACTTTTATTTATATTCCCTTGCAGTGCTTAGCCTCACAGCCTACACAAGAGTGGGTTCTGGGTGGCCCCTCTCTGCTTGGTCTACGGGCAGAAGTCCTCTCTTTTAGGTTGGGTGGAGATGGGACTTGGGAACACCCTGGATAGAGTAAAATCTTCATCTAGAATCTCGTGGTCCTCCATAGTTAACACATGATAATGTATCTGAATAGATTTTGCTATCAGATTATCTATCTGTTGTTTCACAAAGTTAGCCTATTTAAGGCCCAGGGACCAAAGGAAATAAAAATAACCAAATTAATGATCCCAAGATGGAAGGAAGTAGTGTTAACAGTCATGGAGTGGTTGAAGACTCATTCTTGTACAAGCTCTCCTTTTCCTCTTTCTGTCTCTGTCTTTTCTCAAGACCTTCTCTGACCTTTTCATGCTCTCTTTAACCATCCCTGTTTTGTCTAGTAAAAGCAGCATTCTTCTTTAAGAGCTGTACACAGTCTAGAGCTGTACACAGTCTTTTCTGTTGTAAAAGAGAAAAACAGGTCCAATAAAGTCCTTTGCAATTTTGGGGGATCACATCAGATAGTGAAACAAGGGATTTCTTCAGATTAGTGATGTCAATCTATAGCTGTTTGATATCCTTGTCAAAGGCCCATCGGATGTCTGTGTAGTATAAGTTCGGAGGCCAGCATCAGGATTAGAACTCCTAATAGCAGACATCACGGGTGATTAATTTTTACCTGGAAGAAAAAGAAGAAAGGAATTCTCAGGGAAATTTCTCTTCCCTGGATGTCAATTGTTATTCATCTTATTTATAATTGGGCCTGGTTTGTGGAGGTATCTATTTAATTCATTAATCTTTTTGGTGGCCATTTAGTTGTGCCTTCTGTGGTATCAAACAGTCATATCAATCCTTGGACCCATATATCCTGGCCATTCCATTTATGGGTAAGAGGGTCCTTCCACATAGTTGTGGCATAGTTTTTATTGATCTCAGCAATGCCAGAGGCAATCAGCGGTAGATTTATCGTGAGCTTTCAGTTTTAGAAAGTTAAGAGTAAATAAGACATGCTCCTTCTACCCTCAGAGAGTCACAAAGACACTATTTAAAGAAATATAGTTCTTTATTAATAATCTCTTTTATCAAAGGACTATTATAAACAGCCAACAATTAATCAATCTATATATCAATTAGTGATAGCTTCTTCTACTTTTTGTAAAATTACTTCTTTTGTCAATTAATTGTTGAGGAAAATTAAGATTTGCATCTCTTTTAAGAATATAAACAGAGACATAAATTCTTTTGTGAAGAGTTTAAAATAAGATCTTAGCCAATAAGCATCTTCTGGAAACTTTTGAAAATCATTTGAAGTAAGTAAACTATCTTTTTTTTTTTTTTTTTTTTTTTTTTTTTTTGCCAGACCCATTATTTGTTTTTTTCAGATATTTTATGTATTCACTGTTATCTCCTCTTCCTTTCTCCCCCAAAACCCTTTATCTCATACCCCCTCATCCAATTTTTATGAGGGTGTACTGCCATCATTCTCCCAATCCCGCCTCCCTGCTCTCACATTCCCCAATACTAGGGATCCAAACTTTCATGGACCATGGCCCTCCACTTACACCATTGCCTAACAAGGCCACCCTCAGTTACCTATACAAGTGGAGCCATGAGTCCCTCCCTTTCTGTTCTCAGGCTGGAGGTTTAGACCCTGAGAGCTCTGGTTGAGTATTTTGCTACTCCTTCTAAAGTAAAACAAAAAGCACACACATGTGTCTATGCACTGCGTCTTAGGTATTGTGAGCTTTTGGGATAATATCCACTTATCAGTGAGTGCATGCCATGTATGTTCTTTTGTGATTGGGTTACCTCACTCAGGATGATATTCTCAAGCTCCATCCATTTGCCTAAGAATTTCATGAACTCATTGTTTTTAATAGCTGAGTAGTACTACATTGTGTAAATATACCACATTTGCTGTATCCATTCCTCTGTTGAAGGACATCTGGGTTCTTTCTAACTTCTGTCTATTATAAATAAGGCTGCTATAAACATAGTGGAGCATGTGTCCCTGTTGTATGTTGAAACATCTTTTGGGTATATGCCCAGGAGTGGTATAGCCCGATCCTCAGGTAATACTATGTTCAATTTTCTGAGGTACCCCCAGACTGTTTTCCATAGTGGTTGTACCAGCTTAGAATCCCAGCAACAATGGAGGAGTGTTCCTCTTTCTCCACATCCTCGCCAGCATCTGCTGTCACCTGTGTTTTCAATCTTAGCCATTCTTACTGGTGTGAGCTGGAATCTCAATGTTGTTTTCATTTGCATTTCCCTGATGACTAGGGGTGTTGATCACTTCTTAAGGTGCTTCTCAAACATTCCAGATTCCTCAGTTGAGAATTCTTTGTTCAGCTCTGTACTCCATTTTTAATAGGGTTATTTGATAGTCTAGAGTCTAATTTCTTCAGTTCTTTATATACCTTGGATATTAGCCCTCTATCAGTTGTAGGATTGGTAAAGATATTTTCCCACTCCTTTGGTTGCTGCTTTGTCCTATTGAGGGTGTCCTTTACTTTACAGAAGCTTTGAAGTTTTATGAGGTCTTATTTGTCAATTCTTGATCTTAGAGTGCAAGCCATTGGTGTTCTGTTCAGAAACTTGTCCCCTATGCCCATGTGTTTGAGAATTTTCCCCATTTTCTCTTCTATTAGTTTCAGTGTAGCTGGTTTTATGTGGAGGTCCTTGATCCACTTGGAGTTGAGCTTTGTAGGAGATAAGTATAAATCAATTTGCATTCTTTTACATGTTGACCTCCAGTTGGACCAGCACCATTTGTTGAAAATGCTGTCTTTTTTCCACTGGATGATCATGATCAAGTAGGCATTCTGTAGGCTTCTTGTATGATTATGGGCAACTCATTCTTTAGATTAGGGAAGTTTTCTTCCATAATTTTGTTGAAGATATTTATTGGCCCTTTAAATAGGAATCCTCACTTTCTTCTATACCTATTATCCTTAGGTTTGGTCTTCTCATTGTGTCCTGAATTTCCTGGATGTTTTGTGTTAAGAACTTTTTGCATTTTGTGTTTTCTTTGACAGTTGTGTTAATATTTTCTATGGTATCTTCTGCACCTGAGATTCTCTCTTCTATCTCTTGTATTCTATTGGTGATGCTTGCATCTATGACTCCTGATTTCCCTCCCAGGTTTTCTATATCCCTGGTAGCCTCCCTTTGTAATTTCTTGATTGTCTCTACTTCCATTTTTATGTCCTGGATGGTTTTGTTCAATTCCTTCACCTGTTTGGTTGTGTTCTCTTGTAATTCTTTAAGGGTTTTTTGTGTTTCCTCTTTAAGGGCTTTCACCTGTTTATCTGTGTTCTCCTCAATTTCTTTGAGGGTGTTACTTATGTCCTTCTTAAAGTTTTCTGTCATCGTCATTAGAAGTGATTTTAGATCTGACTCTTGCTTTCCTGGTGATATGGGTAATTCAGGACTTTCTAATGTGGGAGAACTAGGTTCTGATAAAACCAAGTACCCTGGGTTGCTGATGCTTGTGTTCTTGAGCTTGCCTTTAGCCATCTGTATCTCCTTGGTGCTACCTGAGCTGTCTCTGGATGGAGCCTTTTTTTTTTCTATTATCTTGGTTGTGTCAGAATTGTTTGGAATGGGTGTTGCTGCTGGGGTTATAGCTGAGGTCCAAGATCTGCTTAGTGCTCAGGTGGAAACAGGAAGGAACCAGTGTTCTGGGTCAGGAGTGAATTCCTGGGTCCCTGCAGGTCCTGATTACTCCCTGTTTGGGTGGAGTATTGCTGTCTCCTGACCTGAGATACTGCCCAGGTTAGAACTCATGGGCAACCTTCCACCTCTGGGTTTTGGGAGGTTGGGTACAGAGCTGTCTCCTGGGATCTGCTCTGTGCTCGGGGGCCCAAACAGGAAGGAACCAGTACTCCCACCCAGGAGTGAATTCCTGGTTCCCAGTGAGTCCCAGTTACTCTCAATTTGATGTGAGTGTTGCTGCCTCCTTACCCAAGACACTGCCCGGGTTAGAGCTCCTGAGAACCCTGTTTCCTCTGGGTTCTGTGAGATTGGGTGCAAAGCTATCTCCCGGGATCTGCTGAGCATTCAGGCCCAGACCAGAAGGTACCAGTGCTCTGGTCCAGGAGTGAATTCCTGGGTCCCTGTGTGTCCCGGTTACTCTCTGTTTGGGGAGAGTGTTGCTGAATCCTTACCTTAGATACTGCCCGGGTTAGAGCTCCTGGTAGCCCTTCTTCATCTAGGTCTTGTGGGGTTGGGTGCAGAGCTGCCTCTGGTGATCCCGCTCAGCGCTCTGGCCTAGACTGGAAGTCCTCAAATTTTATTATTAAAAACTAACAATATTCACTATTTAAAGTTTATGTTTCAATGAATCTAGAGAGTTGTTATCATCAGTCTATTTAAAGGGGAAAAATTTGATAGTTCCACCTTGTACTTTTATTTAAATTGCTTTAATAAGTGGGATATTCATTTTAATTAATGTAAAATACTAATATGTCAATTAAATATTCAATGATATCTATTTCAGTTCTAAAATCATATTAGTTAATTTTAAAATGGTCTGAAATTATCCATGGCAACAGAACTAATTCAGGTAGCAAAGTAAGTTTCTTGGTTTTTGTTTGTTTGTTTGTTTGGTTTGGTTTGGTTTGGTTTGGTTTGGTTTGGTTTGGTTTAGTTTGGTTTGGTTGTGGAGACAGGGATTCACTCTATAGCCCTGGCTGTCCTTTGTCCTGGAACTCACTCTGTAGACCAGGCTGGCCACAAACTCAGAAATCTGCCTGCCTTTGCCTCCCAAGTGCTGGGATTAAAGACATGTGCCACCACTGCCTGGCTTTATTTGTTATATTAATAAAAAACTATGCATTACAAAACCTTACCAACCTAAGACATAAGTGCATTGCTTTTGATAATGCATATTCCATGATGGGTAAGGAAGACATTCTTGTCAGAATGACCTAAGACAGGCTCAGTCTTGTTTATGAAATATAAAAGGAGGAGGGGTGGAGAGCTTGTAAGGCTGCTTGGCAAGAATCTGCCATTGTCCAAGGACAAGGAAATAGGCTTCAGGCAGGAATCTGACATTAAACTAGAACAAAGAAGTAATTTCAGGCAGGAATCTAAATCTTAGGCTGGAACAAAGAAGTAGGCTACAGACATAAAGATGACTTTGGACTAGGACAGGGAAGTAGGCTCAGATATTTTTGTCATCCTGATAAGCCCTTAGAAACAGTGATCAGATCAAAGGAGTGTTCATGAAACTTTGTTTATTGCCTTGCTTGTTCTTTAACTATTTGTGTTTGTTGTCCTGCTTGTTCCTTCAGTATTTGCATCTATCATATTGCTAGTTCCTCAACCTTTAACTGACTTTAATACTTGCATGTAATTAAAATGGTGTAAAAGGAAAAGGAGGAAGGGAGAAGAGGGGATGGGATAAGGAGGTTTATAGGGAAGGGAAATGGGAAAAGGGGGTGATATATAAAATGTAATAAAATAAAATATCCAATAAAAATATGGAAGAGAAAAGAACTGTGCACATGTTCTCTATAATTATAGATTCACTTAAAAGGCATAGACAAGATGAAATTGCTCTATTGTAACATGAAATACACACTCCATGGATATGTTCATATGGTCACTCTAACTTTTCTGGACATGTTCAAAGAGTAAATATTTCAAAGGTTATTTTCAATCACTTAAGATAATCCTAGTTCAGCTCATATTTGGACAATCATGTTGATTAATTTAGGGTATAGCTTCTGGGATTAATAGGAGACACAATCACAAAACAAATTCATTTGATCCTCTGGTCCTTACAATCTTTCTACTCCATCTTATGCAAGATCTTCAGTCCTTAGGTACTGAGGTGTTTTGTAGATGTATCCCCATGCCAAATGGGATGGGGAAAATTCTACCAGCCCTGAACTCTAAACAGAGAACCATGGACAACTTAGGAAAAGTGGCAATAGGAGACTGGTCTTTCTCAGGGAAGAGCACACTAATTGGTTGTCCAGTTCCAAATGATTAGTCCTAAAAACATACATGCTATATATATTCATATTCAACAGATTATATTTGGGGATATATGTCTATGTATATTAAATATGCATATTCATGGCATAACAAGTAATTAAAATAGAGACGTCAAGCATAAAGGAGTATATAGCAAAGTTTGTTGGGAGGAAAAGGAAGGATAAATGTAAATAAATTATATTATTAAAAATACAAAATAAATTCCTTTCAAGAGTCGTTGTTTAACAAGTATATCTCCATAAAATATTCTTTCATAAATTTCAGTGACTAACTTTTTTTAAAATTATTTTACAGGAAGTTTTTCTCTTTCACAAGTTTAGATCCCCAGAATGTTGATCATGAAGTCATTGTTGGATTGTTGGTTGTTCGGGGTGACTTTATTTTTTCAGAAACAGATGATTTCTATTGTTTCATATACCACCCATTCACTGCATGGGTCAAGTTATTTTAGTTTGACTTCTTTCCTTATTTGAGAGGTTTGTGAAATGCTTGCTTTTCTCTTCTTAATCTGTACTCATCATCACTACTTCATTGTCATTTCTTGTGATAACATTATGGTAGTCCTCGCCTTACCTGTAGACTGTGATACTTCTTTAAGCCCTTATCTTCAAAGAGTATGTAAAAACAGCATATAAGCCAGAAGCCTGCATTGTTTATGTTGACACAACCCAGAATGTAATAGTTTGTAGTCTTCTCTTGATCCAGTAAAAAGAGTATAGAACATTCCCTTAAGTTATTTAAATTGTTTTCTCAATGATATCTTATGGGGTATCAGGAGAAACTACTAATTGTTTCAACTTAATGAATTGTATTTCAAAAAAAAAAATACCAGATCACATATGCCAAACTTGTACTCATACCATCTGCAACAAAAACAATGAAAACATAAATTATTAATAATTCATCAGTTCATCAGTGATGATGTTCCCCAGTGTTTGAAAAGATTTCATAATGTTTGTCTCTAATCCTATCTCAGGATCAAAATAAAAAGCTAAATCTGCCTTTTAAACAAATGACTTATCATCTTCCTCTGCTACTGTGCAAGTGTCAAGATTCCTGATTCTAAATTCTTCTGAATAACACACCTGAAGCCTTATTTATTTTTATACTTGAAACTATTCCCAGCCCCCTGCCTGACTTTGACTCTTTGCCAAATGTAATTGACAGTGCCTTAACTCCTTGCATAATAAATACTGAATAAATACACTCTGATTTTTCTCATTTGGATAGTCTTTATTTTTTTCAACACAGTGGAAAATCATCCACCAACTGAGGCATTTCAAACTTAATGATTTATTTATTTGTTTTCCATTCTTTCTTTCTTTGGTCTCTTTTACTATAACTAAGAGTAATCTTATAAACACTAGCCTGCTCAAAGGTCCAGATGCTTTACTTTGGCTTCATGTATAAAGAAATTTTATCATTATTCTTAGCAAGCTTTATATTATTATAATTACTTTCATTTTCTATTTCATCTGAAATATCTATAAACTTGTGAAAGAACATTTTAATTAAGGAACATACAATAACATCTTAAATAGAAGTTCTTGCCTTTATTTCTAAGTATTTTTTTTCACTTAAATACAATATATAAGAAACCTTTTATGGCCTACCTGTTTTATCAGGTGATATATAAATATCAGTCACCATTATGTTAATGATGGTACAGGATAGTTACAGTTTTTTTTTTTAGTAACTATAACAATGGCGATAATACAGGCTTTGTCCAATGACAACTTAAACAAAAAGAAAAATAATTCCTTTTTATTGACTGAGATGCCAGAAGTAAATTTAAACACAAAGCTCTCAATTAATAATGGATAGTAAACTTACTTGTAAAATTTTTAATAAACAAACGTGGCTAAGAAAATTTCAATATTATAACAAAACGATGTGAAATTTAAAAACATCAAATTATATATTAGGCTTTCATTAGTAAATTCACTCTAAAGCTTAATAACAATTAACACTCATAATTAACATCGTGCAACTTTCTCACTAATTTCCCTTACTTCAATATATCAGCTGTTTGCCGGGCAGTGATGGTGTTGTGGCCTGCTCCAATCTGCCTGGCTAGAGACTAAAGACTTAACAATGCCTGAATAGTTACTATAGCAAAAATGTTGCGACCTGCTCCTCTCTGCCTGGCTTGACCTCCCAAGTGCTGGGATTAAAGGTGTGCGCCACCACTGCTCAGCTCCAACTGCCTCTCTGGTCTTTGGGTCAGGGTCTAGAGAGAGAGAAAGTGGAGATAAGGGAAAGAGAAGCACAGAATGGAGACAAGACAGAGGTTCTGATCAAGTCTCATTTACTGAAGGGAAATCTGGAGTATTTATACACTTTTGCCACATGCCTTGTAGGCCCGTGGATATGACATAAGCCTTACAGGCATGGATAGCACATGCACCATGCACCTTGCAGGCATAGTTACCACGTGCACCTTGCAGCCATGTATGGCATGGATACCATGTGGATAGCTGCTTTCTAGTCACTTTCTGCTAAAAGTCGGCTCCCAACAGGTCCCCCTTTTTAATTATTTTTTCAAAAGGGAAGGCTGGGAAAACTTACAGAAACTGTGCCTGTCTTAGGTTGGAACAAAGGACCCCAGCCTCCCTTTCCCATCCTTGGATACTCAACAGCCATTGGTTGAGCTCCTGTCTTAGGATGGTGAGGCCTCCCTTCTTTTAGGGGCAAGGGTCTCAATATGTTCTCTTACCCATCATTGACTATCCAGCTTAGCACATAAGTTAGGGGTTAATCCTCGTCAGTCTTGATGACAGAGGATTCATAGTCCCCTACTTCCAGCCTGTAATAATGGACCTGTATGGGTTTCATTTGAATACCATACATCTGTTGCCATAAAAAAGCCATCAGTCTATTGAACAGCATAAACCCGAGAGACAAGAGACTTAATGCCTAAATAGTCGGTATAACAGCAACACTCTTTTTACCCCAATAAATCATAAGTCAGAGAACCAAGAGTCCAATAGAGCCACCCTGGAGATTCAGGTGGTGATGTCTCCTTCAGCATTGAGAACTTCCCAAGTCACTTTTGCTCATTGATCTGTTCCAGTTTGAAGGCAATTGTGAAGCATCTTCATGTTTCCTTCATATTTCCTGCAAAGAAAAAAATATGCTTCTCAGGGGGATTCTCCTCCCTGGATTTGTTATTGTTGTCCATTTGTTTAATCAGTCTCTCTGGCAGCCAACGTGCGGCATCTGCAGTTTGGGAATATATGCAAACAGTACCTCTTCCCCAGATAAGCACTGCATCTGGCACATTCCAGGTTCCAGTTAATGGGTCTATCCAGAGGACTGTTGCAAAATTCTTTTTGGTATCAGGATGCCAGAATCTATCTGCAGCAGATTTTCCTTCAGAATTCAAAGTTAAAAAATTTAAAATAAAGAGTGTGTGATGAAGAATATTTCGGGGGGGATCCCTTGGTAGGATACCATTCCCCTTTTTTAATTTTTCAAAATGACATTTAATGGTTTGATGTGCCCTTTCTACTATACCTTGGCCTTGTGGATTATATGGAATACCCATTTTATGTAGTATTCCCAATTTTTCACAGAATTGATGGAAATTGGAGCTTGTATAACCTGGGCCATTGTCAGTTTTTATCTGTTTAGACACACCCAATACAGTGATTGCAGCAAGCATATGAGTGATCACATGCTTGCTTGCTTCTCCAGTTTGTAATGTTGCATAAATGAAACGACTGTATGTATCTACACATACATGTATATATTTTTGATGGCCAAATTCATTATAATGAGTAACATCTATTTGCCAGAGACTGTTTGTTATCAGTCCCTTTGGATTTACACCCAAATGAGGAACTGGTAAAAGTTTAAACACATGATTGACATTGTTTGACAATTTGTCTAGCTTTACTCTGGTAATTTTAAACATAATTTTTAAAGTTTTAGAATTAAGGTGATGTAACTCATGAGCCTTTATGGCTTGATCCAAATTAGATGGCAGATCTAATAAAGTCACTGCAGCTACACGAGTAGCTAGAGCTGCCTTTGTGTATCCTTCAAAGAGAGGACCTGGTAGCCCAGTGTGGGCTCTCAGGTATCCTATAAATAATTTACACTTTCTTCTCAAAATTAATTGTTGGCACTGTAAAAAAAAAATTGGCTGCTTCTGAGGCATGCTTTATTTCTGCAGCAGTTTCTAACAAAGGGATAGAATGAGCTATATATGAGCTATCTGTGTAAATATTAATGGTTTGATTTGGAAATGCTTGAAACACAGCAATAACAGTAACAGCATGTAATTCAACCAACTGAGCTGACACAGATGATGTTGCAAAGGAGATTACTTGATCTTTAAAGGCATAAGCAGCTGTTCCTGATGAGGAACCATTAGTGAAAACTAACAATGCTTCCTTGATAGATGCATGTGCAGTACGAGTTGGAAAAACAAATGCATGGTGATTACAAAACTGAACCAATTTATCTAGTGGATAATGATTATCTATCTGACCAGCAAATGAGGCACATGCAATAGGCCATACTTCAGAATTCTGCATAAGCCAATCAACCCGATGCCTTGTATAGGGTTGTATTATGATATCAGGATCTTTTCCAAAATATTTTTGACTGTTATCTCTGCCTAACATAATCATATCTGCTACAGCTGCATAATATGGATTAAGAACCTTCTTGGGGGATGAGGGAAGATGAACTCATAATATGGGTGCAGTTTGCCAAAAACTGCAGTAGGAATTAGTTTAGTGTTAAAAAATAAAATATAAAGGCTTAGAATAATTAATATGAGTTACAAATTGGGATGAAATAGCACTCTCTACCTTCTGTAAGGCTTTTCTACCCTCCTCTGTTAGAGCCCTGTCAGACATAGGGTCAGGATGTCTCTTGAGAATATCAAACAGGCTTCAATTCACCAGTTTGTGAGTTTCAAGTATGGTCCTAGCCAATTAATGTCTTCCAGTAGTTTTTGAAAATCATTAAGTGTCTTAAGGGAATCAGTCCTCAGTGTGGCCTTACTATTAACAATATGTGGACCATTAATCTGAAATCCTAAGTAAGTATATGGATCTTGTAATTATACCTTTTCTGGTGCTATTTGTAACCCTGCAGTCTGTAAAGCTGTTCTAAGATCATCAAAGCACTGGAGTACCTGTTTTCCTTCTTTCCCAGCTATTAGAATATCATCCATGAAATGAATCATGTAAATTTGCTTCCACATAGTTCTAACACCCTCTATGGCAGAAGCCACAAATTTTTGGCACAAGGTAGGACGGTTAGCCATTCCCTGAGGCAATACCTTCCATTGATATATTTTCATAGGTTCTCTAAAGTTTATAGAGGGAACACTGAAAGCAAAGCACTTTCTATCATTAGGATGCAAGGGGATAGTAAAAAAAAAAACAGTCTTTTAAATCTATAACTATTTTATAATAACCTAAAGGTATGGCCACTGGCGTGGGCAGCCCAGGTTATAAAGATCCCATCCTAATCATGGTCGTGTTAACAGCCCTCAAGCCTTGCAACAATCTCCATTTTCCTGACTTTTTCCTAATGACAAATATTGGTGTATTCCAGGGAGAGTTACTCTCTTCTAAATGTCCTGCCTGTAATTGCTCCTGCACTAGCAACTGGGCAGCTTGTAATTTTTCGGTGGTTAGGGACCACTGATCCACCCAGATGGGTGAGTCCCCCTCCCAGGAAATGGGATCCACACAATGCCCTAGGCGTGCATCTGAATCAGTAGCCCCCATCAAAAATATCCCAAACCTCTTCTTCCAGTGTTACCATAAACCTCAATAGGATGAGTGATCCCATATTCACTTTTTTTCTAATCCTTTCCCTGGGGAAAATCCAGAGTTTATCATTTGAGCTGTAATTACTTCATTAGGGCTGCACATAATCAATCCCAACTGGCATAACAGATCTTGGCTCCAGAGATTAATGGGAAGGCCTGAGATGACACAGGGTTGTATATTCCTGTATTGCCTTCTTTATCTTTCCACGTCAGCACCTTAGAGCTTTGTTGTGGATTTTGACTTTGGCCAATACCCCTTAAGTTGGTTGAGGTTGGGTCAGAGGCCAGGTAGCAGGCCAATCACTTTGTTTTTGGATAATCACATCAGCTCCTGCATCAACCAAGGCTTGAAATGCCTTTCCATCAAGCCA
Source organism: Arvicanthis niloticus (assembly GCF_011762505.2). Taxonomy (NCBI): domain Eukaryota; kingdom Metazoa; phylum Chordata; class Mammalia; order Rodentia; family Muridae; genus Arvicanthis; species Arvicanthis niloticus. Next base: position 4,230 of record NW_023045502.1, on the reverse strand, counting down.
AATTATCATCATAGTTTTTTGTTTAACTATAGGCTGTACCAGTATGCATCAGAGGAACCAAAGCCTTGATCTCCTCTTTTAGGATTCATATATTTGTGATTAGTAGGGAACAATGAAAGTAACAATAGTTGAGCGATCCTTCTTCCTGTAGGAATAGTGATTATATTCTGAATTCCCTGGGCCATTACCTTAATCTCACCTTGATAATCATTGTCTATAACTACAGGAAAAATTTGTAGTCCCTGCATAGTAGCACTGCTTCTTCCCACTATCAGGCCAAACACATTTGGATAGAGTGGTCCAAACACTCCAGTGGGTAAGGGCCTGAGGTCCCATTTCTGGGGTTAATACTGTGTGGGTGGCAGAACTGAGGTCCAGTCCTGAGCTTCCTGGTGTTGCTCGACTAAGTTCAGAAAGGGATTGGTGTTTGCTGGTATGACACTGACTGCTCCATAAGCCTGCTTTGGCTTGCATTGGTTCAGGGCCTGGAGCTGGCCCCTGTTCCCATTTCCCTGATGTTGGGAAAGGGTGTTTCCTTGTGCATCTCTTTTGGACATACATTCACTTGCCCAATGCCTTCCACGTTTGCAATATGGGCAGAGCCCAGGCTGTTTGCTGGGCTGCCTCTGGGTTAACTCATTTTCTGCCTTGAAATCTCTTGCAAAGTGTCTAGGCTTACCACATTTTTTTTTATCTCTTCTTGCCAAAAATTTTCTTACTGATTGTCCTTGCATGGCAGCTGCCATAGCTAAGCCCTGTTGGTAGGAGGGACCTATGTCAGAACAGAGTCTGATATACCCTATAAGATCTGTCTTTTTCCTATAGGGTCTAATGGCCTCTTGGCAGGCAGAATTGGCATTTTCATATGCAAGTTGTTTCACATAGTCTACACCTGCCTCTGCATTATCAAAAAATCCTCCCTGCTGTTGTCATTAACCGATAAACAAAGTCAGAAAATCTTTCATCAGGCCCTTGCCTGACTGTTGTTAAAGATACACCAGGGTCTCCCTTTACCGGGAGTTTACACCAAGCCTTCATGGCTGCATTTTGAATTGAGCATATAAACCTCGATCATATTGCATCTGGTTATCACTAGAAGCAAATTGCCCCTCTCCTACTAAGGCATCAAAGGACCAACCATTGCCTGCCTGAATGTTTCTACTAGCCGTCTCTTTACAATTCTCATGATATTCTGATTTCCAAATAAGATAGTCACCACCACTAAGAACTGCTCTCCCTAACGTATTCCAATCACTAGGAGTCAGCCACTCCTCTGCCACAGACCCTAAAATTGCAAGAGTAAAGGGAGTGGTGGCACCGTATTGAGATACGGCATTTTTAATTCTTTAATAATTTGAAAATTAACCCTGTGTGATGTCTCCAAGCAACCCATTGCATGTCCTCTAGTTTCTGATACAGGGAAAGCATCAGCCTCTCCCTCTTCTGGCTGATCTATAGCTGAACTAAAGCTAGAGGATAAGGACTGCCTTTGGACTCTGGGTTGAGGAACACAAGGAGTCGGGGGATTTTTACAGTTGGCCTCTCGAGACCTTTCCCTGTACTTAATTTTTGTAGCTGATTAATTAAGTCCTGATACTCTTTTTGCAATTCTATTACTTGTTTAAAAATAGAAATTTTATCCTGTAACTCCTTTTTGGGATCTGCAACCATTGTCTCCGCAGCGGAAGCCTCTGGAAGTGGAGGTGCACTGGAGAGGGCCTTTCATGGTCATAATATTTAACTGCCTCTTCCTCTAGGTCGGCACAATTCTGGCTCTGACAAATTTTCATCAACCTTTGGTTTTTTTTTTTTTTTTTTGATTCTAACTTCAGATATATACGTTTCTTTTTATTTTGAACCTGAAAGACAGCATTCAAACAATGAAACAAACGCAGGCAATTAACACATGTGAGCCGCAAACAACAAAACAAAAACAGAGTGTTAAGTTCAGGCTGACTTATTTCTTGCCCCATTTTTATTACACCTTTCTTGATGCAGCAGATTCCTGCAGCAATCCGCAGATCCTTCTAACATCCTAACTGAGTCTCTTGTTCCTAATGTCCTAACATTCTCCTAATGTCCCTCACTGGGTCTCTAGTTCCCTCTGCCACATGCCTTGTAAGCACGTGGAAATGACATAAGCTTTACAGGCATGGATAGCACATGCACCGTGCACTTTGCAGGCATAGATACCATGTGCACCTTGCAGGCATGTATGGTGAGGGATAGCATGTGGATAGCTACTTTCTAGCTGCTTTCTGCTAACATTTGGCTCCCAACATGATGGCACATGCCTTTTAATCCCACCACTTGGGAGACGGCAGAGGCAGAGGCAGAGGCAGAGGCAGAGGCAGAGGCAGAGGCAGAGGCAGAGGCAGAGGCAGAGGCAGAGGCAGAGGCAGAGGCAGAGGCAGAGGCAGAGGCAGAGGCAGAGGCAGAGGCAGAGGCAGAGGCAGAGTCAGAGGCAGAGGCAGAGGCAGAGGCAGAGGCAGAGGCAGAGGCAGAGGCAGAGGCAGAGGCAGAGGCAGAGGCAGAGGCAGAGGCAGAAAGATTTCCGAGCCAGCCTGGTCTACAGAGTGAGTTCCAGGACACCCAGAGCTAAAAAAAGAAACCCTGTCTTGAAAAAACTATGTATATATATCTCAGCTGTTTACTATGACAATTCAGTTGCACTACAGGTGTAATAAGTAATGAAAAATACATTGCTCTAAAAATCCTGTGCTCTAAGCCTTTATTTGTTGTTAAGATGCAACCTTCAGGATGTGTTGTCATAACAAAGTCAGTCCAAAGACCTTGTACAATTGATTCAATAATTTGAGACTCCATTTCATAAGCAGAAAACCAAAATGATGCTACATTCCATGCAAGGACTTTAAGGAAGATAAAATTTAAAGCATGTATCTTCCACATATATTATATGTAACAGGATGGATACACAAAATAAAACTAATCAGTGGTACCCTTATAATGTAGCATGTGGTAGAAAATTTCATATACTTTTAGCATATAACAGTCTTTTCTTTCTCAGTGATTTATTTATTTATGCTTTCATAACATTTTAATTACCTGCAAGTATTAAGGTTTTTTTCTTTGTTGAGGGTCTAGCAATACAATAGATGCAAGTAATAAAGGAACAAGCAAGAGAGTAAACACAAATAGTCAAAGAACAAGTGAGGCAATAAACAAAGTTGTATGAACCCTCCATGATCACTGTTTCTAAGGGCTTATCAGGATGACCAAAATATCTGAGCCTGTTTCCCTGTCCTAGCACAAAGTCATTTTCATGCATGAAGCCTACTTCTTTGTTCCAGCATAAAAGTTAGATTCCTGCCTGAAATTACTTCTTTGTCCTAGCCAAATGTCAGATTTCTGCCAGAAGCCCATTTCCTTGTCCTTGGACAATGTCAGATTCTACCAAGCAGACCCAAAAGCTTTCCAACCTCTCCCCCTTCTTTAGTTCTTAAACAACACTGAGCCTGTCTTAGGTCATTCTGACAAGAATGCCTTCCTTACCTGTCATGGAATATACATTATCAAGAGCAATGCACTACTGCCTTAGTTTGGTAAGGCTCTGTGCAGAATCTTACCCATCCTCTGCTTGCCAGCCAGTTAAATTAATAACTCTTTCTGGGGTCCATTTCAGGTACAAGCCATGTACTTGGCTGCCAACATGTTGATGTTCTTAAAGACAAGCTTTAACACGATGGGCAGGAATAAAAATATTCCCAGGGACAAAAGGGCTAGCATGTGTCCCCAGTCCCACGGAGCATCGAACTGGGATCAGAAGACCTGGAAGATGAGAACTGAGGACAGGGGACACAAAGATGATGATTTGTCTATAGTCTGATCAAAACCGTAATTTTAATTTTTTCACACAGTGGTTATATACACATAGAGGCAAGATGTGGGGAAGCGGATGACTCAGGAGCATAGGTATTCTCAGGGGGAGTACAGATATGTTCCAGAACAAGGTATCAGCTGGGTGAAGAAGCAGGGAACAGGTAACTATGACTGTCCACTGTCTATGATTCATTTGTCCTTATCTAAGCTAGTACTTTCTACTAAGGCTATCTATCCTCAAGGTGTATGAATATCTAGGCTGATAGTTTTTCCACCAAGGCTGCCTGCCTACAATATCCACAGCTATCTGTTCTAGGGTCAGTTTTTTCCACAGAGACCAAGACTTTGTGTTTGCAGGCATGTATGGCCAACTCAGACCCATGGCCATTT
>NW_023045501.1:0-29158 GCF_011762505.2 Arvicanthis niloticus | reverse complement strand
AGAGAGAAGAAAAGGGCATCCATAGAGAGGAGAGAAGAGAAGGGCATCCAGAGAGAAGAAGACAGATGGGCATGCAGAGAGAGGAGAGTACAGAAGTGCATCCAGAGGGAGGAGAGAACAGAAGTGCATCAAGATTGAGGAGAATACAGAATGGCACCCAGAGAGAGAGGAGGACAGAAGGTCATCCAGAAAGATGAGAGCACAGAAGGGCATCCAGAGAAAGAAGAAAACAGAAGGGCTTCCATAGAAAGAAGAGCACAGGAGCGCATCTGGAAAGAGGAGAAAGAGAAGGTATCCAAATGGAGAAGAGGACAGATGGGCATCCTAAGAGAGTAGAGGACAGATGGGCATCCAGTGGAGAAGAGAACAAAAGGGCATCCAGAGAGAGAAGAGGACAGAAGTGCATCTAGAAAGAGCAGAGAACTGAAGGACATCAGGAGAGAGGAGAAGACCAAAGGGCATCCAGAGAAAGGAGAGAGCAGAAGGGCATCCAGAGAGAGGAAAACACAGACGGGCATCCAGAGAGAGAACACAGACGGGCATCCAGAGAAAGGAGAGAACAGAAGGGCATCCAGGAAGAAGAGAATACAGAGGGGCATTGGAAGATAGGAGAAGACAGATGGGCATCCAGGGAGAGTAGAGAACAGAAGGGAAAAAAGAGCGAAGACAGAGAAGAAGGGTATCCAGAGAGAGGAGAGGAAAGAAGGGCATCCACATAAAATATTATAAAAGGCCATGCAGAGAGAGGAGAAGACAGAGGGCATCTAGATAAAGGAGAGAACAGAAGGGCATCCAAAAAGAGGAGAGAACAGAGGGGCATCTAGAGAAGGAGAAGACAGACGGAGTTCAGAGAGAGGAGAGAACAGAAGGCCACAGGGAGAGAGGAGAGAACAGAGAAGAGAAAAAGGGAATCCAGATAGAGGAGAGGACAAAAGGGCATCCAGAGAGGAGAGTGAAGAAGGGCATCCAGAGAGAGTAGAGGACAGAAGGGATCCAGAAAGAGGAGAGAACAGAAAACCATCAAGAGAGAGAAGAAGAAAGAAGGGCATCCATGGAGAGAAGAGGCCAGAATGGCATTCAGAGAGAGGAGAGAACAGAAATGAATTCAGAAAGAGGAGAAGACAGAAACACATCCACAGAGACAAGAGAACAGAAGGGCATCCAGAGAAGGAGAAGACAGAGCGAATCCAGATAGAGGAGAGAACAGACGGGCATTTGGAGAGAGGAGAGAACAGAACAGCATCAGGAGAGAGGAGAGAACAGAAGGGCATCCAGAGAGAGGAGAGAACAGAAGTGCATCCAGAGAGAGGAGAAGACAGAAGGGCATCCATAGAGGAGAGAATAGAACAGCATCCAGAAAGAGGAGAAGACAGAAGGGAATCCAGAGAGAGCAGAGAACAGAAGGAAATCCATCGAGAGGTGAGAGCAGAAGGGCATCCAGAGAGAGGAGAAGACAGATGGGCATCTGGAGAGAGGAGAGAACAGAAGGGCATCCAGAAAGCAGGGAGAACAGAAGGGCATCAAGAGAGAGGAGAAGACAGAATGGAATCCAGAGAGTGGTGAGAAGAGAAGGACATCCAGAGAAAGGAGAGAACAGAAGGGCATTCAGAGAGAGGAGAGGAGTAGTGCATCCGGAGAGAGGGTTGAACAGAAGGGCATCCAGAGAGAGGAGAGAGCAGAAGGGCATCCAGAGAGGAGAAGACAGAAGGGAAGGCGGAGGGACAAGAGAACAGAAGGGCATAGGGAGAGAGAAGACAGAAGGGCATCCAGAGAGAGGAGAGGGAAGAAGGGCATCTCGGCAGAGGAGAGAGCAAAATGCGTCCAGAGAGAGGAGAAGCCAGAAGGGAATCCATAGAGAGGAGAGGACAGAAGAGAATTCAGAAATAGGAGAAGACAGAAGGGCATCCGGAGTGAGGAGAGAACAGAAGGGCATCCATACAGAGGAGAAGACAGAAACATATCCTCAGAGAGAGGAGAAAAGAAGGGCATTTATACAGCAGAGAAGACAGAAGGGAATCCATGGAGATTAGAGAATAGAACGGTATCCAGAGAGCGGAGAAGACATAAGAACATCCAGAGATAGGAGAGAACATAGGAGAGAACATGGCATCCAGAGAGAATAGAGAATAGAAGGGCATGTAGAGAGAGCTGAGAACAGAAGGGTATCCAGAAAGAGCAGAAGACAGAAGGGGATCAGGAGTTAGGAGCAGACAGAAGTGCATCCAGAGAGAGGAGAGAACAGAAGGGCATCCAGAGAGAGGAGAGAGCAGAAGTGCATCCAAAGACAGGAGAGGACAGAAGAGCATCCAGAGAGAGGAGAATACAGTAGGACAACCGGAGAGAGGAGAGAACAGAAAGCCATCCTGAGAGAGGAGAAGACAGAAGGGCATCCAGAGAGAGTAGAGGACAGAAGGGCATCCAGAGAGAGAAGAGCCGAGAAGGACATCCATAGAAACATGAGAACAGAGAGGCACACAGAGAGAATATATGACAGAAGGGCATCTAGAGAGAGGAGAAAAGAGAATGGCATCCAGCGAGAGGAGAAGACAAAAAGGGAATCCATCGAGAGGAGAGAACAGAAGGGCATCCAGAGAAAGGAGAGGAAAGAAGGGCATCCAGAGAGAGGAGAGGACAGAAGGGCATCCAGAGAGAGGAGAGTGAAGAAGGGCATCCAGAGATAGTAGAGGACAGAAGGGAACCAGAGAGAGGAGAGAACAGAGAGCAATCAAGAGAGAGAAGAAGAGAGAAGGGCATCCATGGAGAGAAGAGGTCAGAAGGGCATCCAGAGAGAGGAGAGAACAGAAATGCATTCAGAGACAGGAGAAGACAGAAACTCATTTACAGGGAGGGGAGAACAGAAGGGCATCCAGAGTGCAGAGATGGCAGAAGTGCATCCATGGAGAGTAGAGAATAGAACGGTATCCAGAGACCGGAGAAGACAGAAGAACATACAGAGATAGGAGAGAACATAAGGGAATGCAGAGAGAATAGAGGACAGAAGAGCATGTAGAGAGAGTAGAGAACAGAAAGGTATCCAGAAAGAGGAGAAGACAGAAGCGCCTGAGGAGATAGGAGAAGACAGAATCGTATCCAGACAGAGGAGAGGACAGAATGGCCTCCAGAGAGAAGAGAGAAAAGAAGGGCATCCAGAGAGAGGAGAGAAAAAAGGGCATCCACAGAAAAGAGAAAAGAAGGCCATACAGAGAGGGGAGAATACAGAAGGGCATCTAGATAGAGGAGAGAACAGAAGGGCGTCTAGAGTGAAGAGAGAAGAGAAGGGCATCTAGATAGGGGAGAAGACAGGAGGGCTTCCAGAGAGAGGGGAGAACAGAAAGGCATCCAGAAAGAAGAGAAGAGATAAAGAATCTAGATGGAGAAGAGGATAGATGGGCATCCTGAGAGAGGAGATGGCAGAAGTGCATCGAGGGAGAGAAGAGAACAGAAGGTCATCCAGAGAGAGAAGAAGACAGAAGGGAATCCATAGAGAGGAGAGAACAAACGGGCATCTTGAGAGAGAAGAGGACACAAGGGCATCCAGCGAGAGGAGAGAACAGAAGTGCATTCAGAGAGAGGATAGAACAGAAGGGTATCCAGAGAGAGGAGAGGACAAAAGGGCATCCAGAGAGAGGAGAGAACAGAAGGGCAACCAGAGAAAGGAGAAGACAGAACCGCATCCAGAGAGAGGAGAGGACAGAAGGACATCCCAGAGGAGAGAACAGAAGTGCATCCAGAGAGATGAGAGTATAGGAGAGAATCCAGAAAGAGGAGAGAATAGAAGCCCATCCAGAGAGAGCAGAAGAGTGAAGGACATCCAAAGAGAGAAGAGGACTGAAGGGCATTTGGAGAGAGGAGAACACAGAAGGGCATCCAGAAAGAGCAGAAGACAGAAGGGTATCCAGAGTGGGGAGAAAATTGAATCCAGAGACAGGAGAAGACAGAGGGCATCGGGAGAGACAAGAGAACAGAAGGGCATAGGGAGAGAAGAGAAGACAGAAGAGCATCCAGAGAGAGTAGAGGACAGAAGGGCATCCAGAGAAAGGAGAGCCAAGAAGGACATCCATAGAAATGAGAGAACAGGGAGGCATACAGAGAGAATATATGACAGAAGGGCATCTAGAGAGAGAAGAAAAGAGAATGGCATCCAGGAGAGGAGAATACAAAAAGGGAATCCAGAGAGTGGAGAGAACAGAAGGGTATCCAGAGAGAGGAGAGGACAGAACTGCATCCAGAGAGAGTAGAGGACAGAAGGGAACCAGAGAGAGGATAGAACAGAAAGTCATCAAGAGAGAGAAGAAGAGAGAAGGGCATCCATGGAGAGAAGAGGTCAGAAGGGCATTCAGAGAGAGGAAAGAACAGAAATGCATTCAGAGAGAGGAGAAGACAGAAACACATCCACAGAGAGAAGAAAACAGAAGGGCATCCAGAGAAGGAGAAGACAGAGCGAATCCAGAGAGAGGAGAGAACAGAAGGGCATTCAGAGAGAGGAGAGAAGAGAAGGGCACCGGGAGAGAGGAGAGAACAGAAGTGCATCCAGAGAGAGGAGAAGACAGAAGGGCATCCAGAGAGAGGAGAGGATAGAACGGCATCCAGAAAGAGGAGAAGACAGAAGGGAATCCAGAGAGAGGAGAGGACAGAAGGCCATTCGGAGAGAGGAGAAGAAAGAAGGGCATCCAGAGAGAGGAGAGGACAGAAAGGCATCCAGAAAGAGAAGAGAGCAGAAAATCATTCAGAGATAGGAGAAGACAGAAAGGCATCCATAGGGAGGGGAGAACAGAACGCTATTCAGAGAGAGGAGAAGACCGAAGGGCATCCAGAGAGAGGAGAGAACAGAAGGGTATCCAGAAGAGGAGAGAACAGAAGGGCATCCAGAGAGAGGAGAAGACAAAAGGGCATTCAGAGAGAGGAGAAGACAGAAGGGAATCCAGAGAGAGGATAGAGCAGAAGGGCATCCAGAGAGAGGAGAAGACAGAAGGGCATCCAGAGAGAGGAGAGAATAGAAAAGCATCTAGAGAGGAGAGAGCAGAAGGGCATCCAGAGAGAGGAGAAGACAGAAGGAAATCCAGAGAGAGGATTGAGCAGAAAGGCATCCAGAGAGAGGATAAGACAGAAGGGAATCCGAAGAGAGGAGAGAATAGAAATGCATCCAGAGAGGAGAGAGCAGAAGGGCATCCAGAGAGAGGAGAAGACAGAAGGTCATTCGGAGAGAGGAGAAAACAGAAGGGCCTCCAGAAAGAGGAGAGAACAGAAGGGCATCCAGAGAGAGGAGAAGCCAGAAAGGAATCCAGAGAGAGGAGAGAACAGAAGGTGATTCTGAGAGAGGAGAAGGCAGAAGGGCATCCATAGAGAGGAGACAATAAAAGGGCATCCAGAGAGTGGAGAAGACAGAAGGGCATCCAGAGATACAAGAGGACACAAGGACATCCAGCAAAAGGTGAGAACAGAAGAGCATAAAAGAGAGGAGAGAACAGTTGGGTATCTAGAGAGATGAGACGATAAAAAGGGCCTCCAGAGAGAGGAGAGTACAAAAGGGCATCCAGAGAAAGGAGAAGACAGAAGGGCATCCAGAGAAAGGAGTAGACAGTAGGACATCATGAAAGAAGAGAGAGTAGAAGGGCATACAGAGAGATGAGAGAACAGTAGAGAATCCAAAAAGAGTAGAGAACAGAAGGGCATCCAGAAAGAGGAGAAGACAGAACGGTATCCATGTTGAGGAGAGAACTGAATGGCAACCCTAGATTTGAGAAGACAGAAGGGCATCCCGAGAGATTAGAGAACAGAAAGCCATCCAGAGTGAGGAAAAGGCCGAAGGGCATCTGGAGAGAGGAGAGTATAGAAGGGCATCCAGAAAAAGAAGAGAACTGAAGATCATCAAGAGAGAAGAGAGAACAGAATGGCATTCAGAGAGAGGAGAGAGCAGAAGGGCATCCAGAGAGAGGAGAAGACAGTAGGGCATCTGGCGAGAGGAGAGAACAGAAGGGCATGCAGTGAGAGGAGAGAACAGAAGGGCATCTAGAGAGAAGAGAAGACAGAAAGGTATCCAAGGTGAGGAGAATATTGTCGGGCATCCAGAGAGAGGAGAAGACTGAAGGGCATAGAAAGTGTCGAGAAAACAGAAGGTCATAGGGAGAGAAGAGAAGACAGAAGGGCATCCAGAGACAGGAGAGGACAGGACGGCATCGAGAGAGAGGAGAGCACAGAAGGGAGTCCAGGGAGATGAGAGCACAGAAAGACATCAAGAGAGAATAGAGGACAGAAGGGCATCTTGAGAGAGGAGAGAAGACAAGGGAATCCAGAGAGAGGAGAAGACAAAAAGGGAATCTAGATAGAGGAGAGAATAGGGCATCCATGGAGAGGAGAAGTCAGAAGGGCATCCAAAGAGAGGAGAGAAAAGAAGGACATCCAGAGAGAGGGGAATACAGAAGATAATCCAAAGAGAGTAGAGGACAGACAGGCACCCCGAGAAAGTTGAGAACAGAAGGTTATCCAGAGATAAGAGAGAACAGACGAGAATCCAGAAAGAGGAGATAACAGAAGGGCATCCAGAGAAAAGAGAGAACAAAGAGAATACCGAAAGAGGAGAGGACAGAAGGGCGTCCAGAGAGAGCAAAAATCAGAAGGGTATCCAGGTTGAGGAGAGAATTGAATGGCAACCAGAGATAGGAGAAGACAGAAAGGCATCCCCAGAGAGGACAGAACAGAAAGCCATCCAGAGTGAAGAAAAGGCAGAGTGGCATCCGTAGAGAGGAGAGAACAGAGGGGCATCGAGAAAATGGAGAGAACAGAAGAGCATCCAAAGAGAGGAGAGAACTGCATGGCATTCAGAGAGAGGAGAGAGCAGAAGAAAATCCAGAGAGAGGAGAAGACAGAAGGGCATCCAGGGAGAGGAGAGAAAAGAAGGGCATCCAGAGAGAGGAGAAGACAGAAGCGTATTCAGAGCTAGTAGAGAACAGAAGGGTAAGCAGAGAGAGGAGAAGTCCGAAGGGCAACCAGTGTGAGGAGAGGACAGAAGGGCATCTGGAAAGAGAAGAGAACAGAAGGGCATCCAGGGAGAGGAGAGATCAGAAGGGCATCCAGAGAGAAGAGAGGACAGAAGGGCATCCATAGAAAAGAGAGATCAGAAGGGCATTCAGAGAGAGGAGAAGAAAGAAGGGCATCTGGAGAGAAGAGATAAGAGATGGGCATCCAGAGAGTGAAGAAGACAGAAGGGCATCAAGAAAAAAGGACATAATGTCATACTGAGAGAGGAGAGAACAGAAGGCCATCCCAATAGAGGAGAAAACAGAAGGGCATCCATAGAGAGGAGAGGACAGAAGGGTATCCCGAGAGAGGAAAGAACAGAAGGGCATATAGAGAAAAGAGAACAGTAGAGAATTCAGAAAGAGCAGAAGACAGAAGGTCATACTGGAGATGAGAGAATAGAAGGTCATCCAGTGGGAGCAGAATGCAGAAAGGCATCTGGAGAGAGGAGAGGACTGAAGGGCATCCCGAGAGAGTTGAGAACAGAAGGGCATCCAGAGCGAAGAGAGAACAGAAAAGAATCCAGAGAGAGGAGAGAGAAGAAGGTCATCCAGAGAGAGTAGAAGACTAAAAGACATTTAGAGAAAGGAGAGGATAGAAGGGCATATAGAGAGAGAATAAGACAGAAGGGTATCCAGGATGAGGAGAGAATTCAAGGGCATCCAGAAAGAGAAGATAGAAGGGCATCCAGAGATAGGACGGATAGAAGGGCATCCACAGAAAACAGAACAGAAGGCTATCCAGAGGGAGGAGAAAACAAAAGGGCATCTGGATAGTGGAGAGAACAGAAGGGCAACTAGAGAGAGGAGAGAACAGAAGGGCATTCAGAGAGAGGACAGAACAGAAGTGAATCCAGAGAGAGGAGAAGACAGAACGGCATTCAGAGAGAGGAGAGAGCAGAAGGCTATCCAGAGAAAGGAGAAGACAGAAGGGAATGCAAAGAGAGGAGAGAACAGAAGGGCATCCAGAGAGAGGAGAAGACAGAAAGTCATATAGAGAGAGGAGAGGACAGATGGGCATCTATAGAGAGGAGAGAGCAGAAGGGCATCCAGAAAGTGGAGAGGATAGAAGGGCATCCTGAGAGAGCAGAGGACAGAAGGGCATCTAGAGTGAGGAGAGAACAGAAGTGACTTTAGAGAGAGAAGACAAAAAGGAATGCAGAGAGAGGAGAGAACAGAATGGCATCCAGAGAGAGGAGAATACAGAAGGGAATCCAAAGACAGGAGAAAACAGAAGGGCATTAAGAGAGAGGAGAAGAAAGAAGGGCATCCAAAGAGAAGAGAGAACAGATGGGAATCCAGAGAGTGGAGAAGACAGAAGGGAATCCAAAGAGAGGAGAAAACAGAAGGGCATCAATTGAGAGCAAATATAGAAGGGCATCTAGAGAAAGGAGAGAACAGAAGGGCATCCAGGGAGAGGAGAGTTTAGAAGGTCAACCAGAGAGAGGAAAGAACAGAAAGCCATTCAGAGTGAGGAGAAGGCAGAAGGGCATCCATAGAGAGGAGACAACACAAGGGCATCCAGAAAAAAGAGAGAACATAAAGGAATCCAGAGTGAGGTGTGAACAGAACAGGATTCAGAGAGAGCAAAGGCAAAAGGGCATCCAGATAGAGGAGAAGACAGAAGGGTATCCAGGTTGAGGAGAGAATTGAATGGCAACCCAAGATAGGAGAAGACAGATGAGCATCCCAAGAGAAGAGAGAACAGAAAGCCATCCAGAGTGAGGAAAAGGCAGAAGGGCATCCAGAGAGAGGGAAAATAGAAGGGCATCCAGAAAAAGGAGAGAACAGAATAGCATCCAGAGAGATGAGAGAACAGAAAGGCATTCAGTTAGAGGAGAGAGCAGAAGGGCATCCAGAGAGAGCAGAAGACAGAAGGGCATCTGGAGAGAGAAAAAGACAGAAGGGCATCCATAGAGAGGAGAGAACAGAGGGCATCCAGTGATAGGACAGAACAGAAGGGCATCCAGGGAGAGCAGAAGACAGAAGGGAATCGAGAGTGAGGAGAAAATTGTAGGGAATCCAGAGAGAGGAGAAGACAGAAGGCAATCCAGAAAGAGGAGAGAGCAGAAGGGCATCTAGTGATAGGAATGGACAGAAGGACATCCATTGAGAGGAGAGAACAGAAAGCCATCCAGAAAGAGGAGAAGACAGGAGGGCATCTAGAGAGAGGAGAGAACACAGTGGCATCCAGAGAGAGAGAGAGATCAGAAGGGCATCCATAGAGAGGTGAGGACAGAAAGGCATCCAGAAAGAGAAGAGAACAGAACACTTTTCTGAAAAAGGAGAAGACAGAAGGGCATCCAGAGGGAGGAGAGAACAGAAAGGCATCCAGAAGAGGAGAGAACAGAAGGGCATCAAGAGAGAGGAGAAGACAAAAAGGGAAGTCAAACAGAGGAAAGAACAGAAGGGCATCCAGAGAGAGGAGAAGATAGAAGGGCATTCAGAAAGAGTAGAGGACAGAAGGGATCCAGAGAGAGGAGAGTACAGAAGGGATCAAGAGAGAGGAGAGAACTGAAAGCCATCCAGAGAGAGGAGAGTACTGAAGAACATCCAGAGAGAGGTGAGGACAGAAGGGCATCAAGAGAAATGAGACAACAGAAGGACATCCAGAGAGCAGAGATGACAAAAGGGCATCCAGAGATAGGAGAAGATGGAAGGACATCCATAGAGAGGTGAAAACAGAAGTGCATTAAGAGAGAGGAGAAGTGTGAATGGTATCCAGCGTGAAGAGAAGACAGAAGAGCATCCGGAGAGAGGAGAGATCAGCAGGTCATCCAGAGAGACAGAAGACAGGAGAACATCCAGAAAGATGAGAGGACAAAAGAGAATCCAGATGGAGGAGAGAACAGAAGGGCATAAAAAGAGAGGAGAGGACACAAGTGCATCCAGAGAAAGGAGAGGAATGAAAGGCATTCACAGATTGGGAAGAACAGAAGAGCATCAAAGGAAAAGAGAGGACAGAAGGGCATCCATAGAGAAGAGAAGACAGAAGGGCATCCAGAGAGAGGAGAGAACAGAGGGGCATCCAGAGAGAGTAGAGTATAGAAAAGCATACAGAGAGAGGAGAGAACAGAAGGGCATCCAGAACTAGGAGAGAACAGAAGGGCATACAGAGCAAGGAGAGGACAGAAGGGCATCCACAGAGAAGGGAGAACAGAAGCACATCAGAGAGATTAGAGAACACAAGGGCATCCGGAGAGTAGAGAGAACTGAATGGCATCCAGAGAGAGGAGAGAACAGAAGGGCATCCAGAGAGAGCAGACAACAGAAGTGAATCCAGAGAGAGGAGAAGACAGAAGGGTATTCAGAGAGAGGAGAGAGCATTAGGGCATCCAGAGAGAGGAGAAGACAGAAGGGAATCCAAAGAGAAGGGAGAACAGAAGGGCATCCAAAGAAAGGAGAATACAAAAGGGCATTCAGAGAGAGGAGAGAACAGAAGAACATCCCAAAATAAGAGAGAACAGAAGTGCATCCAGAGAGATGAGTCTACAGGAGAGAATCGAGAAAGAGGAGAGAACAGAAGTCCATCCAGAGAGAGCAGAAGACTGAAATACATCCAGAGAGGGAAGAAGACTGAAGGGCATCCTGAGAGAGGAGAAGACAGAAGGGCATCCAGAGAGAGGAGAGGTCAGAATGACATCCAGTGAGAGGAGAGGACAGAAGGGCATCTAGAGAGAGGAGAATACAGAAGGATATCCAGAGTGAGGAGAAAATTGCCGGGCATCCAGAGAGAGGGGAAGACTGAAGGGCATTGAGAGAATCTATTGAACAGAAGGGGATAGGGAAAGAGAAGAAGACAAAATGGCATCAAGAGGGAGGATAGAACAGAAGGGCATCAAGACAGAGGAGAGCACAAAAGGGAATCCCAAGAGACGAGAGAACAGAAGGATATCCAGAGAGAATAGAGGACACACGGGCATCTTGAGAGAGGAGAGAAGAGAAGCGAATAAAGAGAGAGGAGAAGACAAAAAGGGAATCCAGAGAGAGGAGAGAACAGTAGGGCATCCAGAGTGAGGAGAGGACAGAAGGGCATCCAGAGAGAGGAGAGGACAGAAGGGCAACCAAAGAGTGGAGAAGACAGAAGGGCATCCAGTGAGATGAGAAGACAGAAGGGCATCCAGAGAGCAGAGAGAACATAACGGCATCCACAGGGATGAGAGTACAGGAGAGCCTCCATAGAGAGAAGAGTACAGAAAGGCAAAGAGAGATATTAGAAGACTGAAGGGAATCGAGACAGAAAAGAGGACAGAAGCGCATCCAAGAGAGGAGAGAACAGAAGGGAATCCAGTGACAGGAGAGTACAGAAGGGCATCCAGAGAGGGAAGAAGACAGAATTGCATCCAGAGAGAGGAGAGAATATAAGTGCATCCAGAGAGAGGAGAAGAGAGAAGGCATCTAGAGAGAGGAGTTTACAGAAGGGAATCTAGAGAGAAGAGAAAAGTAGGGCATCCAAAGATAGGAGAAACAGAAGGACATCCAGAGGGAGGAGAGGACAGAAAGGCATCCGGATAGATGAGAGAACAGAAGGGCATCCAGAGAGAGCATAGACAGAAGGGCAACCAGAGACAAGGGAGGACAGAAGGGCATCCAGAGAGAGGAGAGAACAGAACTGCATCCAGAGAGAGGAGAGAACAGAAAGGCATGTAGAGACAGGAGAGGACACAAAGGCATCCAGAGGTATAAGAGATGCTAAGATCTTCCAGAGAGTGGAGAGAACAGAGGGGCATCCACAGAGATGAGCGAACAGAAAATCATCAAGAGAGAGAAGGGAAGAGAAGGCCATCAAGAGGGATGAGAGTACAGAATAGAATCTAGAGAGAGAATAGAAAAGAAGGGCATCCAGAGAGATGATGAGACAAAAGGTGATCCAGAGAAAGGAGACAACAGACTGTCATCCATAGTGACGAAAAGACAGAAGGGCATCCAGGGAGAGAAGAGGACAGAAGGGCATCCTGATAGAGGAGAAGACAGAAGGGCATCCAGAGAGATGTGAGGACAGAAAGGCATGTAGAGGGAGGAGAAGACAGAAGGGCATCCATAGATAGGTGTAAACAGAAGGGCATCCAGAGAAAAAAGAATACAGAAGGACATAGAGAGAGATGACTGTACAGAAGGGCATCTGGAGCCTGGATAGTTCAGAAGGGCATCCAGAAAGAGGGCAAGACAGACCGGCATCCAGAGAGAGGAGAGGACAGAAGGGCATCAAGAGAGAGGAAAGAACAGAAGGGCATCCAGAGACAGGAGAAGACAGAAGGCATCTGGATTGAGGAGAGAACAAAAGGTCATCCAGAGAGAGGAGACAATAGATGGTCATCAAGAAAGACAGAAAGGCATCCAGAGAAAGGAAAGAACAGAAGGGCTTCCAGAGAGATGAGAGGACAGAAGTGAATCTAGAGAGACGAGAGAACAAAATGCATGTACAGAGAGGAGAACACAGAAGGGCATCCATATAGAGGGGAAAACAGGACATGCAGAGAAAGAAGACAGAAAAGCATCTGGAGTGAGGAGAGAACAGAAAGGCATCAAGAGAGAGTAGAGGACAAGAGGGCATCCAGAAAAAGGAGAATACAGAAGAGTATCTAGGGAGAGGAGGGGACACAAGAGCATCCAGAGAGATGAAAGAACAGAAGAGCATCCAGAGAGAGGAAAGGACACAAGGACATCCAGAGAGATGACAGAACAGAAGATCTTCCAGAGAGAGGAGTAAACAGAAGGGCATCCACAGAAATGATCGATCAGAAGATCATCCAGAGAGAGAAGGGAACATGAGGGCATCCTGAGGGATGAGAGGTCAGAAGAGAATCTAGAGAGATGAAAGAATAGAAGAGCATCCATAGAGAGAAGGAAACAGAGTGGCATCCAGAGAGATGAGAGGAATGAAGGGAATCTAGAGAGCTGAGAGAACATAAGGGCATGTAGAGAGAGGAGAAGACAGAAGGGCATCCATAGAAAGGTAAAAACAGAAGGACATCCAGAAAGAGTAGAAGAGAGAAGGGCATCCAGAGAGATGAGATAACAGAAGAGCATCCGGAGAGAGGAGAGTTCAGAAGGGCATCAAGAGAGAGTGAAAGACAGAAGGGCATCCAGAGAGAGGAGATAACAAAAGGGCATCCAGAGGGAGGAGAAGACAGAAGGGCATCCAGATGGAGGAGAGAACAGAAGGTCATCCAGAGAGATGAAAAGACACAAGGGCATACAGAGAGAGAAGAGGAAAGAAGGGAATCAAGAGAGAGAAGAGGACAGAAGGGCATCCAGAGAGAGGAGAAAACAGAAGGCCGTGCAGCGAGAGGAGAGAACAGAAGGGCATCAAAAGAAAGGAGAAGACTGAAGTGCATCTAGAGAGAGGAGAGGATAGAAGGGCCTACATAGAGAGGAGAGAAAAGAAGGGCTTCCAGAGACAGAAGAGAACAGAAGGGCATCAAGAGAGAGGAGAGGACAAATATGAATCTTGATAGAGGATAGAACAGAAGGGCATCCAGAGAGAGGAGAGAACAGAAGAGCATCCAGAGAGAGGTTGAGAAAGAAGGGCATTCAGAGATAGGAGAATAAAGAAGGACATCCAGAGACCAGAGAAGAAAGAAGGACATCCACAGCGATGAGAGCACAGGAGAGCCTCCATATAGAGAAGAAAACAGAAAGACAAAGAGAGATATTAGAGGACAGAATGGAATCCAGAGAGAGAAGAGGACAGAAGGGCATCCAAGAGAGGAGAGAACAGAAGGGCATCCAGAGAGATTAGAGGACAGAGAGGGGAGAAATCAGAAGGGCATCCAGAAAGAGAAGACAGAAGGGCATCTGGATAGAGGAGAGTAAAGAAGGTCATCCAGAGAGAGTAGACAAAAGCAGGTCCTCCATAGAGACGAAAAGACAGAAGGGCATCCAGAGAGAGGAGAGTACAGGAGAGCCTCCATAAAGAGAAGAGAACAGAAAGACAAAGAGAGATATTAGAGGACAGAAGGGAATCCAGAGAGAGAAGAGGACAGAAGGGCATCCAAAAGAGGAGAGAACAGAAGGGCATCCAGAGAGAGAAGAGGACAGAAGGCGATCCAGACAGAGGAGATAACAGAAGGCCATCCAGAGAGAAGAGAAAAGAAGGGCATCCAGAGAAAGGAGAAAAGAGAATAGAAAGACAAAGAAAGATATTAGAGGACAGAAGGGAATCCAGAGACGGGAGAAGACAGAAGGGCATCCAGGGAAGGAGAGAACATAAGTGTATTTAGAGAGAGGAGAAGGCAGAAGGCATCCAGAGAGAGGAGATTACAGAAGGGCATCCAGAGAGAAGAGAAAGGAATGGCATCCAGAGAGTGGAGAGGAAACAAGAGCATCCAGAGAGATGAGAGAACAGAAGATCTTCCAGGAAGAGGAGAGAACAGAAGGGCATCCACAGAGATGAGGGAACAGAAGATCACCCAGAGAGAGAACGGAACAGAAGAGCATCCAGAGGGATGAGAGGACAGAATAGAATGTAGAGTGAGGAGACAACAGAAGGGCATCCAGAGTGAGGAGAAAATTGTCGGGCATCCAGATGGAGGAGAATACTGAAGAGCATCGAGAGAATCAAGAGAACAGAAGGGCATAGGGGGAGAGGAGAAGACAGAAGGGCATCCAGAGAGAGGAGAGGACAGAAGGGCATCCAGAGAGAGGAGAGGACAGAAGGTCATCCAGAGAAAGGAGACAACAGAAGAACATCCATAGAGCAGAGATGAGAGAAGGGCATCCAGAGAGAGGAGGGACCTGAAGGGCATCCAGAGAGAGGAGAATACAGAAGGACATCCACAGAGAGGAGAGAATAGAAGAGCATCTGATGAGAGGAGAAAACAGATGGGCATCAAAAGAGAGGAGAGGACAGAAGGGCATCCACAGATAAGAGAAGAGAGAAGGGCATCCAGAGAGAGGAGAAGACACAAGGGCATCCAGAGAGATGAGAGAACAAAAGATCATCCAGAGAGAGAAGAGGACACAAGGGCATCCAGATAGAGAAAAGAACAGAAGGGCATACAGAGAGAGGAGAGAACAAAAGGGTATTCAGAGCGAGGAGAGGAAAATAGGGCATCCAGAGAGGAGAGAAGAAAAGGGCATCCAAAAAAAGAGAAGACAGAAGGGCATCCAGAGAGTGGAGAGAACAGAAGGACATCCCAAAAAAGAGAGAACAGAAGGGCATCCAGAGAGATGAGAGAACAGGAGACAATCCAGAAAGAGGAGAGAACAGAAGCCCATCCAGAGAGAGCAGAAGACTGAAGGACATCCAGAGAAAGAAGAGGACCGAAGGACATCCAGAGAGAGGAGAACACAGAAGGGCATCCAGAGAGAGGAGAGGACAGAATGGCATCCAGTGAGAGGAGAGAAAAGAAGGGCATCTAGAGAGAGGAGAAGACAAAGGATATCCAGAGTAAGGAGAAAATTGTTGGGCATTCAGATGGAGGAGAATACTGCAGGGCATCGAGAGAATCGAGAAAACAGAAGGGCATAGGGAGAGAGGAGAAGACAGAAGGGCATCCATAGATAGGTGAAAACAGAAGGGCATCCAGAGAGAGGATAGCACAGAAGGGCATGTAGAGAGAGAAGAAGACAGAAGGGCATCCATAGATAGGTGAAAACAGAAGGGCATCCAGAGAGAGGAGAAGACAGATGGGCATCCGGTTAGAGGAGAGAACCGAAAGGCATCCAGAGAGAGGAGACAAGAGAAGGTCATACAGAGGGAGGAGAAGACAGAAGGGCATACAGAGAGAGGAGAGGACAGAAGAAAATCCAGAGAGAGGAGAGAACAGAAGGGCATACATGTAGAAGAGAAGACAGAAGGCCATCCAGAGTGAGTAGAGGAAAAAATTAAATCCAGAGAGAGAAGAGGACAGAAGCACCTCCAGGGAAAGGAGAGGACAGAAGACCATCCAGCAAGAGGAGAACAGAAGGGCATCCAGAGAATGGAGAGAACAGAAGAACATCGGAAGAGAGGAGAAAACAGAAAGACATCAAATGTGAGGAGAGGACAGAAGGTCGTCCATAGAGAAGAGAAGATAGAAGGGTATCCAGAGAGAGGAGAGGACACAAGGGCATCCAGAGAGAGGAGAGGACACAAGGGCATCCAGAGAGATGAGAGAACAGAAGATTATCCAGAGAGAGAAGAGAACAGAACGGCATCCAGAGAGAGGTGTAGACAGAAGGGCATCCAGAGAGAAGAGAAGACAGAAGGGCATCAAGATCGAAAAGAAGACAAAAGGGCATCCAGATAGTGGAGAAAAAAGAAAGGCATACAGAGAGAGGAGAGAACAGAAGGGTATTTGGCGAGAGGATAGGAGCAAAAGCATCCAGAGAGAGAAGAGAACAGAAGGGCATCCAAAGAAAAAATAAGACAGAAGGGCATACAGAGAGAGGAGAGGACAGAACAAAATCTGGAGAGAGGAGACAACAGAAGGGCATCCAGAGAGAAGAGAAGACATAAGGGCATCCAGAGAGAGGAAAGGAAAGAAGGGAATCCTGAGAGAGAAGAAACAGAAGGGCATCCAAAGAGAGGAAAGAACAGAAGGGCATCCAGAAAAATGAGTATTCCGAAGGGTATCCAGAGAGAGGAGAGGTCAAAAGGTCCTACATGGAGAGTAGAGAATAGAAGGGCATCCAGAGAATGGAGAACACAGAATGGGCATCCAGAGAGAGGAGTGGACATATGTGCATCTGGATAGAGAATAGAACAGAAGGGCATCCAGAGAGAGGAGAGAACAGAAGAGCATCCAGAGAGAGGAGAAGACAGAAGGCCATCCACAGATTGGGAAGAACAGAAGAGCATCAAGAGAGATGTGACATCATAAGGGAATCCAAAGACAAGGGTGAATAGAAGAGCATCCAGAAAGATGAGAGAACAGAAGGGCATCCAGAGGGATGAGAGGACAGAAGAGAATCTAGAGATATGAGAGAACAGAATGGCATCCAGAGAGATGAGGAGACAGAAGAGCATCCAGAGAGAGTAGAGGACAGAAGGGCATCCAGAGAGAGGAAAGAACAGAAGGACATCCAGAGAGAGGAGAAGACAGAAGGGCATCAGGAAAGAGGAGAGAACAGAAGGACATACAGAGGGAGGAGACATCAGAAGGTCATCCAGAGTGATGAATATACAGAAGGGCATCCAGAGAGAGGAGAGGACAGAAGGGAATCCAAAGAGAAGAGAACAGAAGGTCATCCAGAAAGAGGAGAATACAGAAGGGCATCCAGAGAGATGAGAGGACAGAAAGGCATGTAGAGAGAGGAGAAGACATAAGTGCCTCCATAGATAGGTGAAAAGAGAAGGGCATACATAGAGAGAAGAAGACAGAAGGGCATCCAGAGAGATGACTTGACAGAAGAGCATACAGAGAGTGAAGAGATCAGAAGGTCATCTAGATAGAGGGGAAGACAGGAGGGCATCCAGAGAGACGAGACGACAGAAGTGCATCCATAGAGAGGAGAGGAGAGAAGGGCATCAAGAGAGAGGAAAGAACAGAAGGACATCCAGAGAGAGGAGAAGAGAGAAGGGCATCTGGATAGAGGAGAGAAAAGAAGGCCATCCAGAGAGAGGAGACAACAGACTGTCATCCAGAGAGAGGAAAAGACAGAAGGGCATCCAGAGAGAGGAGAGCAGAGAAGGGCTTCCAGAGAGAGGATAGCACAGAAGGGCATGTAGAGAGAGAAGAAGACAGAATGGCATCGATAGATAGGTGAAAACAGAAGGGCATCCAGAGAGAGGAGAAGACAGATGGGCATCCATTTATAGGAGAGAACTGAAGGGCATCCAGAGAGAGGAGACAAGAGAATGTCATCCAGAGGAAGGAAAATACAAAAGGGCATACAGAGAGAGGAGAGGACAGAAGAAAATCCGGAGAGAGGAGAGAACAGAAGGGCATACAGGTAGAACAGAAGACAGAAGGCCATCCAGAGAGAGTAGAGGAAAAAAGGTAATCCAGAGAGAGAAGAGGACAGAAGGCCATCCAGCAGGAGGAGAGAACAGAAGGGCATCTAGAGAATGGAGAGTACATAAGAGCATTGGAAGTAAGGAGAAAACAGAAGGACATAAATAGAGAGGAGCAGACAGAGGAGCATCCATAGAGAAGAGAAGATAGAAAGGCATCAAGAGAGAGGACAGGACACAAGGGCATCCAGAGAGATGAGAGAACAGAAGATCATCCAGAGACAGAAGAGAACAAAGGGGCATCCAGAGAGAGGAGAAGACAGAAGTGCATCCAGAGAGAAGACAGGACAGAAGGGTATCCAGAGAGAGGAGAGAACATCAAGGCATACAGAGAGAGGAGAGAACAGAAGGGTGTCTGGAGAGAGGATTGGAGAAAAGGGCATTCAGAGAGAGAAGAGAAGAGAAGGGCATCCAAAGAAAAAAGAAGACAGAAGGGCATACAGTGAGAGGAGAGGACAGAAGAAAATCTGAAGAGAGGAGAGAACAGATGGTCATCCAGAGAGAAGATAGAAGGGCATCCAGAGAGAGTAGAGGAAAGATGTGATTCCAGAGAGAGTAGAGGACAGAAGGTCATCAAGAGAGAGGAGAAAACAGAACGCCATCCAGCGAGAGGAGAGAACAGAAGGGAATCCAGAGTAAGGAGAAGTTCGAAGGGATCCAGAGAGAGGAGAGGACAGAAGGGCCTATATAGAGAGGAGAGAACAGAAGGGCATCCAGAGAATGGAGAAAAAATAAGGGCATTCAGAGAGAGGAGAGGACAGATGTTCATATGGATAAAGGATAGAACAGAAGGGCATCCAGAGAGAGGAGAGAACAGAAGAGCATCCAGAGAGAGGAGAAGACAGAAGGGCATTTAGAGATAGGAGAGGACAGAAGGGCATTCAGAGAGCGGAGAAGACAGAAGGGCATCCAGAGAGAAGAAGACAGAAGGTCATCCAGAGAGAGGAGAGAACAGAAGTGCATCCAGATCGATGAGAGGTCAGGAGAGTCTTCATAGAGAGAAGAGAACAGAAAGGCAACCAGAAAGATTAGACGACAGAAGGGAATCCAGAGAGAGAAGAGGACACAAGGGCATCCAAGTAAGGAGAGGACAGAAGGGCATCCAGAGAGAAGAGAAGACAGAAGGGCATCCAGAGAGAGGAGAAGACAGAAGGGCATCCAGAGAGAGGAGAAGACAGAAGGTGTCGGGAGCCATAATGGGACAAGCTAATAATGAGCAGATGATCATCCTGAAATGCTTGCCTCGGATTACTATATAATCTGCGACGAGTGTGCCCCATTAGCAAGGCTGTGGTGGACGTGATTTTAGGAAAGATTCCTGCTATTAATATGCTTTTCCCATTATTACTATTATTAAACATATGTAACAATCACTAAGCAATAGCACACCCCTTTGTAGCAGATCTCTGCAGATCCACGAAGGTGTACTGTCTTGTAGTGATACTATATAGACAAATAGATGACTTCTTAAGTCTTAATGATGATCCTATAAGAATTCCTAAAATTATATCAGTGATTATTAAGTTCTTTTATATCGGGACTGCTATTAAGTCCCTTAGGCATAGTCAAACTGCAATGAGAACTCTGCCAGTCTCCTGAGTGTTATCAGTTAATTGCCCCAAGAGTGATAGTAACTGGACCTTCTCCTGCTCAGAGCACATTCCAAGAGGTCATAAAACCATTAGCCTAGGTTACTAGAGGGAATCCACAATTTATTATAGGTACCAGGACAGAAGAGAAAATATTGCCTGGGTTTATCTATACAAAACTTCACTAATTTCTTAAGTTATAGTTTCAAACTTTCTGCGAACCTGTAGAGCTAGACAGGTGATGAATGTCTAGTTAGATAATTACTCCTAATGGGTATTCATGTAAACATTCTGTGTTGTAAACTTCTATTTCAATTTATGACTTGAATTTTGGTGTGAACTTGTGATGAACTTTGTAACATGTGATCATGTACTCTGAATGGCATATAAATACTGAAGACAAAGAGTTGGGCGGCGCGCGAATTAGGAATTAGTTAGTTAGACCCCATCGCCCTTTCCTTTCCCCCTGCCTAGAATTTTTCTCCCTTAGAATTTTACTTTGTTAGAATCTTTTCTTCTTCCCCACTCAGGACCTTTCCACGTTTCCCCTCAGATAGCTTTCATAGGATACTTTTTACACTTAATAAACTCTATAGTAACTTTTCTAAAGTGTCTTTTCTTCCTGCAAGTTAGAGCCCAGCAGTTCCTGCTGAGATAGAACAAAGGCCACGTTGCCTAATCCTCTGCTGTTAGGCTACAGATGTTAATCACCCTAGCCTGCAGTCCCATTATCCTCAGAAGAAGTTTTTAGGATAGCACAAGGCTATTTACTTAACACCTTACTGGTCTTAGGGCCAGGATGCTGACTGCAGGTCAGCTACAGTAGCATAGGGGCTGCCTCGGAGAAGAACCTGACGGTGGGAGGAGGAGAAGAAAGAAGAAGCAGCTGCATCTCTCCCTCCCCTTCTCTCACCCCCAAGCCGGGGGCGAGGGGGTCGGCTCCCGGCTCCCGGCATCTTTCTGGCGCCCGAACAGGGACTTCTTGAGGTAAGCCCCCCCAAAAGATATTCTGTGTGTATCTTGGAAGAGCTAGGGGTCTCGCCTAGGGCCTAGCTAGCCCACTGATTTGTGAAAGTTAGTTCAGGACAGGAGAACAATCTGAGTGGCTTGAAAGAAAGCAAAGACCCTCCCGCTTGAAAGAAAGCAAAGACCTCCCGCTTGAAAGAAAGCAAAGACCCCCCTCTTGAAAGAAAGCAAAGAACCCCCCGCTTGAAAGAAAGCAAAAGTCCCCCCTAGCTTGAAAGAAAGCAAAGACCCCTGCTTGAAAGAAAGCAAAGACCCTCCCGCTTGAAAGAAAGCAAAAGACCCCCGCTTGAAAGAAAGCAAAGACCCCCCTCTTGAAAGAAAGCAAAGAACCCCCCACTTGAAAGAAAGCAAAAGTCCCCCCTAGCTTGAAAGAAAGCAAAGACCCCCGCTTGAAAGAAAGCAAAAGTCCCCTCTAGCTTGAAAGAAAGCAAAGAACCCCTCGCTTGAAAGAAAGCAAAGACCCCCCCGCTTGAAAGAAAGCAAAGACCCCTGCTTGAAAGAAAGCAAAAGTCCCCTCCAGCTTGAAAGAAAGCAAAGACCCCCGCTTGAAAGAAAGCAAAGACCCCCGCTTGAAAGAAAGCAAAAGTCCCCCCTAGCTTGAAAGAAAGCAAAGACTCCCGCTTGAAAGATAGCAAAGAACCCCTCGCTAGAAAGAAAGCAAAGACCCCCCCCGCTTGAAAGAAAGCAAAGAACCCCCCCCGCTTGAAAGAAAGCAAAGAACCCCCGCTTGAAAGAAAGCAAAAGTCCCCCCTAGCTTGAAAGAAAGCAAAGACCCCTGCTTGAAAGAAAGCAAAAGTCCCCTCTAGCTTGAAAGAAAGCAAAGACCCCCGCTTGAAAGAAAGCAAAGAACCCCCCCCACTTGAAAGAAAGCAAAAGTCCCCCCCCAGCTTGAAAGAAAGCAAAGACCCCTGCTTGAAAGAAAGCAAAAGTCCCCTCCAGCTTGAAAGAAAGCAAAGACCCCCGCTTGAAAGAAAGCAAAGACCCCCGCTTGAAAGAAGCAAAAGTCCCCCCTAGCTTGAAAGAAAGCAAAGACTCCCGCTTGAAAGAAAGCAAAGAACCCCTCGCTTGAAAGAAAGCAAAGACCCCCCCCCCGCTTGAAAGAAAGCAAAGAACCCCCCCCCGCTTGAAAGAAAGCAAAGAACCCCCCGCTTGAAAGAAAGCAAAAGTCTCCCCTAGCTTGAAAGAAAGCAAAGACCCCCGCTTGAAAGAAAGCAAAAGTCCCCTCTAACTTGAAAGAAAGCAAAGACCCCCGCTTGAAAGAAAGCAAAGACCCCCAGCTTGAAAGAAAGCAAAGACCCCCGCTTGAAAGAAAGCTGAAGACCCCCGCTTGAAAGAAAGCAAAAACCCCCGCTTGAAAGAAAGCAAAGACCCCCGCTTGAAAGAAGGCAAAAGTCCCCCCTAGCTTAAAAGAAAGCAAAGACCCTCCCGCTTGAAAGAAAGCAAAGAACCCCTCGCTTGAAAGAAAGCAAAGACCCCCCCCGCTTGAAAGAAAGCAAAGAACCCCCCCGCTTGAAAGAAAGCAAAGAACCCCCCGCTTGAAAGAAAGCAAAAGTCCCCCTAGCTTGAAAGAAAGCAAAGACCCCCGCTTGAAAGAAAGCAAAAGTCCCCTCTAACTTGAAAGAAAGCAAAGACCCCCGCTTGAAAGAAAGCAAAGACCCCCAGCTTGAAAGAAAGCAAAGACCCCCGCTTGAAAGAAAGCTGAAGACCCCCGCTTGAAAGAAAGCAAAAACCCCCGCTTGAAAGAAAGCAAAGACCCCCGCTTGAAAGAAAGCAAAGACCCCCAGCTTGAAAGAAAGCAAAGACCCCCGCTTGAAAGAAAGCTGAAGACCCCCTTGAAAGAAACCCCCCAGCTTGAAAAGAAAGCAAAGCCCCCCCACGCTTGAAAAGAAAGCTATTCCAAGCCTGAAAGAAGGCAAAGCTGCCCCACCCCACCCTACCTCAGCCTGAAAGAAGGCACCCCTACAGGTTGCTGTTAAATATTTAGCTCTAAGAATTATATATGTATGTTCAGTCTGAAAGAAGGTATCCAGTACGTTATTGATAATTACATAGTTGTCTGTACTTTTTACTAGGAGTTTTATTGACTAGTATTAGGCACTGGCCTGCTATTTGGTACTGACCCTGTTAAGTGTAGTTTGTAACTATCAGTGAAGATTTCAACAAATACTGCTAGCACCGAAGTGAATCAGGATGGGACAAAGCGAATCTAGAGACAGAGAGTTTTTCATAGATGTTATCAAATATACTCTTAAGAAAAAAGGCATTAAGGTTAACACTAGCCAGTTGACTGACTTTCTTCAGTTTGTACAAACAGTCAGCCCCTGGCTCCCAGAAAGGGGAAGCTTAAATGTGGATACATGGGAGAAGGTAGGTTTAGATATTAAAAACTGGTTTTCAGAGAATGGAGGAAAAGGTATGCCCCTTACAGCATTTGCTATTTGGAATGTGCTTAAAGAAACATTAGCAGATGAAAGAAGGGCCTTAGGTGCCCAAGAGGCACCAGATTCACCTCCTTGTGAGGGGACTCCGTTACTACAGTCTCACTCAGGATCTAAGAAATGTCTTAATTCCTTGACAGAAAAGTCTGAGAAAAGTAGTTCAGGAGAGAGTAATGGTGAATCAGAAGAGGAAAGATCTACCTCAGAGGAGGAATCTGACTCTGAAAAGATAGTAACAATGCATCATAAACATAAGTGGCCTACCATGCAGCATTTAAATATAAGTCATTCCACAAAACCCCCTGAAAAGGTAAAAAGAAAGCAAAGGGGCCTATTGGATCTGCTGCTGGTGTAATTCAAGCTCAGCAACAGGACAAATTGTTAGGCTGCTTCCCAGTGAGTATGCAGAATAACAAAGAGGATAAGGATCCCTTTCAGGAAACTTTGGCATTTAAATTGCTTATGACTCCTCATGATTGGTTTAAAATTGCCAGAGCCTATCTAACTAGAGATGAATTTTTACAGTGGATGGATATATTTAAGAACTTGGCTCAAAAAGAGTTATCTAAAATGTCTGAAAAAAAGAAGGGAGTGAAAGAGTTAACATACGAAATGTTTATGGATACAGGTGAATGGTTTGAAGTAAGGATTCAACAAAAATTTACAAAGGAAGCTCTAGTAAATAAATCAGCTGCAGCCCTAGAAGCATGGAGAGGCTTACTTAATAGAGATACAAATACCAAAGGCCTTGCTTATATAAGCCAGGACCCAGAAGAACTTTTTGAGGAATTTGTAACCCAGCTAAAGGGGACAGTGGAGAGTATGGCTCTTAGCCCTGAGGCGAAAGAAATTGTTTTAAAACAACTGGTCTTTATGAATACTGAACTTGCTTGTCAGTCTCTTCTAAAGACAATTAAAAAATCTGAGAATTTATCTAAAGTTGAGGTTGCTACTTCATATTTTCAAGGTGTACCCACTACAACAACCTCACAAGGCCAGAACATTATCCAAAATCTTACTAATAAAGGGCAGAAAAAATTTAATAAATCAGGCTTTGCTCACAAAAGTTATTCAAATAAGAGGCCTGGACCTATCAGCAAACAATGTCCCAAGAAGGCAGGAGATGCCATAAATCTTAATGCTCCTGACCTCACTCAAAGCAGAAATTCAAGAGGGTGTCATCCTAATCTGAAAGGGTACCACTGGCGTAAAGAGTGCCAAACTAACTTTTATAAAAATGGTACTGCCTTATCTGGTACTACTATAATCCCTAAATATACAAAAGTCTTATCAAGTCAGCAGAACTGTGTGAGAGACCTACCTCAGGCCCCTCAAACATTAGAGGTAATTCAACAGCCTCAGGTGACCAAAACATTTGTCAAAGGACTATATACAGACAGCACAGAACTGAGCCTCCACAAAACATTTACTTATGACTTCTCCTCAAATTATTAAGATCTTAAAAAGAAATTTTCCTCACACAACAAACCTTTGAATACAAACAGAGCTAGTAAAATAGCCACTGTCTTTTAAATACGAAGGACAACCCCTTTCTAAAACCTCTAACTGCTTTACAAACTATTTTACAATCTTAGCCCCAACTTTCAGAATCACAAGTCTTGCTTCAATTTAGAAATTGCATTTTCTCTATTGGACATGCTCAAGTTCATTCTATACTTTCTGGTCCTATGCATGAAAGTAAGGATTAATTTAATTTCTTAACAAAAGCCTGTTTGTTTTTCCTACAAAGGTAACTTAGCAAAATCTTACACTGCAAATCATCATTGCTCTCAGTGAAACTGCTCCTGCATTCCTGCAGAGCTCTTAGCTCAGCTTGGGAATTAACCCCTGATGACCCTGGGTCCTTGTGATTTAAAACAGAGAAATGTTACACATGTCCTGTCTTTGAAAAGTTAGCCTTTATTCCTGTACATATGGACTCTTAATTCTCATTGTTATTTATGTATTTTCCTAATTGGGAAAACTTTCATAGATACGATACAGTATTTGTTTCATTAGTTTATAATACTAAGGGCTTAAAATCAGACAATGCCCTTGCTTAAACTTAAGAAGCATTCAAATATTGGTGTTTCACTCTTAGTTTCTCATATTCCACTGGCATTCCTTATAGTTCACATGGACATGCTATTGTGGAATAAGCTTATCAGACCGTATAAAATATAGACATCTAAATTACAAAATGAAATCATAATTATCTATCTCCTTACCATACTTTATAAAAGGAAAAAGTTCATTTCTAAACATTTCAGGCCTCTACTAAATTAAAGGCCTACCAACTGGATAATAAAAAAGACTGGATGTTTTTCCGGGAGAAGCTCTGTTTATATATTTACAGGATGCTATAGATGCCAGACCAGCTGATTGTACCAGGCCCCTTCTATGGAGACTTCCACATCTGCCACTTCCTTCAAGCCTGCTTCAAGCCATCATCATCTGCAGACTTTCCACCCGTGCCAGAGACCTCAGCAAAAGAAGATACTGAAGACATGGTTCTTGATTGCATCTGATTGGACTTTTAATTCTATACCCAGGGGATATAAGGGATATAAAATTGTTAAATATAAATCTATATATATCATTTTCCTACCAAAATGCTATTTGACCAACTGTATAACTTCACCATTGTGTCATAATGCCTTTTCTCATTGTATACTGGCTACTTTATGTTTTGCCATCTATTACTTTCTCACAGCCTTGGTGTAATGCTTTATTTGCCTTGTTTGCCTGTTAATTTTCCTTCACAACCTAAGAGATTTATAGCTGGACTTATCTAAGGCATTACTGCCTTGATTGCTATCTTAGGGTAAGTTGCAGCTTCTGCTGCCTCCCTATCCCAACAGGTACACACTGCTAATCATGTTAACTCCTTGACAAAAAATATTTCTTTAGCACTGGTTACCCAGGATAGGATTAATAGAGGTTTAACAGATAGAGTCAATGCTTTAGAGGAAGCCATCCTTTACATAGGAACTCAGGTTCAGAATATTAAAACACGTTTAACTACCTCGTGTCATGCCAATTTTAAGTGGATTTGTGTCACTCCTCTGCCCTACTATGGGTCAGAAATGTCCTGGGAACAGATACAGGCACACCTACATGGTGTGTGGAACAATTCACAGCTTGCTATTGATATGGATACTTTACATTCCCAGATCAGTGCCATCAGTCACTCCAGACTGAAGAGTTCTTCAGCAGTAGAATTGGCTGATTATTTTTCAAATTCAATCATAAATTTTGTTAAAGATAATACTTTATGGAATTTTCTTATAAATTTGGGAATTATTATAGGATTAGTTATTCTACTTCTGGTTCTTCTTCCAGTCATCTTCAAACGTTTAGGAACTGCTATCAGGACTGCTCAAAGGGAGATATATACTCTTCATTTATATTATTCGAAGGGAAGAGATGTCGGGAGCCATAATGGGACAAGCTAATAATGAGCAGATGATCATCCTGAAATGCTTGCCTCGGATTATTATATAATCTGCGACGAGTGTGCCCCATTAGCAAGGCTGTGGTGGACGTGATTTTAGGAAAGATTCCTGCTATTAATATGCTTTTCCCATTATTACTATTATTAAACATATGTAACAATCACTAAGCAATAGCACACCCCTTTGTAGCAGATCTCTGCAGATCCACGAAGATGTACTGTCTTGTAGTGATACTATATAGACAAATAGATGACTTCTTAAGTCTTAATGATGATCCTATAAGAATTCCTAAAATTATATCAGTGATTATTAAGTTCTTTTATATCGGGACTGCTATTAAGTCCCTTAGGCATAGTCAAACTGCAATGAGAAACTCTGCCAGTCTCCTGAGTGTTATCAGTTAATTGCCCCAAGAGTGATAGTAACTGGACCTTCTCCTGCTCAGAGCACATTCCAAGAGGTCATAAAACCATTAGCCTAGGTTACTAGAGGGAATCCACAATTTATTATAGGTACCAGGACAGAAGAGAAAATATTGCCTGGGTTTATCTATACAAAACTTCACTAATTTCTTAAGTTATAGTTTCAAACTTTCTGCGAACCTGTAGAGCTAGACAGGTGATGAATGTCTAGTTAGATAATTACTCCTAATGGGTATTCATGTAAACATTCTGTGTTGTAAACTTCTATTTCAATTTATGACTTGAATTTTGGTGTGAACTTGTGATGAACTTTGTAACATGTGATCATGTACTCTGAATGGCATATAAATACTGAAGACAAAGAGTTGGGCGGCGCGCGAATTAGGAATTAGTTAGTTAGACCCCATCGCCCTTTCCTTTCCCCCTGCCTAGAATTTTTCTCCCTTAGAATTTTACTTTGTTAGAATCTTTTCTTCTTCCCCACTCAGGACCTTTCCACGTTTCCCCTCAGATAGCTTTCATAGGATACTTTTTACACTTAATAAACTCTATAGTAACTTTTCTAAAGTGTCTTTTCTTCCTGCAAGTTAGAGCCCAGCAGTTCCTGCTGAGATAGAACAAAGGCCACGTTGCCTAATCCTCTGCTGTTAGGCTACAGATGTTAATCACCCTAGCCTGCAGTCCCATTATCCTCAGAAGAAGTTTTTAGGATAGCACAAGGCTATTTACTTAACACCTTACTGGTCTTAGGGCCAGGATGCTGACTGCAGGTCAGCTACAGTAGCATAGGGGCTGCCTCGGAGAAGAACCTGACGGTGGGAGGAGAAGAAAGAAGAAGCAGCTGCATCTCTCCCACCCCTTCTCTCACCCCAAGCCGGGGGCGAGGGGGGTCGGCTCCTGGCTCCCGGCAAGAAGGGCATCCAGAGAGAGGAGAGAACATAAGGGCATCCAGAGAGATTAGAGTACAGCAGAACCTCCATAGAGAGAAAGTACAGAAAGTCAAATATAGATATTAAAGGACAGAAGGGCATTCAGAGAGAAAAGAGGACAGAAGGGCATCCAAGAGAGCAGAGAATAGAAGGAATCCAGAGAGAAGAGAGGACAGAAGGGCATCCTGATAGGGGAGAAGACAGAAGGGCATCCAGAGAGAAGAGAGAACATAAGTGCATCCAGAGAGAGGAGAAGAGAGAAGTCATCTAGGGATAGGAGATTACAGAAGGGAATCCAGAAAGAAGAGAAAAGAAAGTCATACTGAAAGAGGAGAAGACAGAAGGGCATCCAGAGCGAGGAGAGGACAGAAATGCATCCGGATAGAGGAGAGAACAGAAGGGCATCCAGAGAGGGGAGAGACAGAAGGGCATCCAGAGACAAGAGAGGAAAGAAGGGCATCCAGAGAAAGGAGAGGACAGAAAGGCATCTAGAGAGGGGAGAGCACAGAAAGGCATAGAGAGAGAGGAGAGGAAAAAAGGGCATCCACAGACTGGGGAGAACAGAAGAGCATTGAGAGAGAGAATACAACATAAGGTAATCCAAAGAGAGGAGAGAATAGAAGAGCATCCAGAAAGAGGAGAGAACAGAAGGGCATTCAGAGATATGAGAGAACAGAAGATAATCTAGAGAGAAAAGAGAACATAAGGGAAACCAGAGATATGAGAGGAAAGAAAAAATTTAGAGAGAGAGGATAGGACAGAAGGGCATCCAGTGCGTGGAGAGTACAGAAGGGCATCCAGAGAGAGGTGAGGACAGAAGGGCATCCAGAATTAGGAGAGGACAGAAGGGCATCCAGGGAAAGAAGACAACAGAAAAACATCCACAGAGCAGACATGACATAAGGGCATCCAGAGAGAGGAGAGACAAGAAGAGAATCCCAAGAGAGGAGAATACAGAAAGGCATCTAGAGAGAGGAGAGAATAGAAGAGCATTGGACGAAAGGAGAAAACAGAAGGGCATCAAAAGAGAGGAGAGTACAGAAGGGCATCCATAGAGAAGAGAAGACAGTAGGGCATACAGAGAGACTAGAAGACACAAGGGCATCCAGAGAGATGAGAGAACAGAAGACTATCCAGAGAGAAGAGAAAAGAAGGGCATCCAGAGAGACAAGAAGACAGAAGGGCCTCCAGAGAGAAGAGA
The DNA here is from genome assembly GCF_011762505.2 of Arvicanthis niloticus. Classification (NCBI taxonomy): domain Eukaryota; kingdom Metazoa; phylum Chordata; class Mammalia; order Rodentia; family Muridae; genus Arvicanthis; species Arvicanthis niloticus. The sequence goes on along the minus strand of NW_023045501.1, from coordinate 143 downwards.
GGACAGAAAAATGCATCCAGAAAGAGAATAGGACACAAGGGCATCCAGATAGAGGAGAGAACAGAAGGGCATAAAGAGAGAGGAGAGAAGAGAAGGGAATCCACAGAGAGGAGAGTAAAATAGGGCATCCAGAGAGAGGAGAG
>NW_023045500.1:0-29157 GCF_011762505.2 Arvicanthis niloticus | reverse complement strand
TCTCTTCTGCTGTGTCATATCTCTGGATGCCCTTCTCTTTTCTTCTCTCTCTAGATTATCTTCTGTTTGCTTATCTCTCTGCATGCCCTTCTTTTCTTTCCTCTCTATGGAAGATCTTCTGTTATCTCATCACTCTGGATGTTCTTGTGTCATTTCCTCTCGCTGGAAGCCCTTCTGTCTCCTCCTCTCTCTGGATGCCCTTCTATTCTCTCCTCTCCCCAGATGCCCTCCTGTCTTCTCTTCTATCTGGATTCCCCTCTGTCAGCTCCAATCTCCAGATGTCTTCTCCTCTCTCTGGATGCCCTTCTCTCCTCTCGTCTCTCTTGATGCCCTTTTTTATTCTCTTCTAACAGGATGACCTTCTGTCCGCTCCTCTTTCTGGATTCCCTTCTATTTTATTCTTTCTATAGATGATCCTCTATTCTTTTATATCTCTGGATGCCCATTTGTCTTCTCCTCTCTCTGGATTCCTTTCTGTTCTCTCTTCTCTCTGGATGCCCTTCTGTACTCTCCTATCTCTGGATGCCCTTCTACCCTCTCCTCTCTTTGGATGCCCTTCTGTTCTATCCTCTCTTTCGATGCTCTTCTGTTCTCCACTTTCTGTGGATGTGCTTCTTTTCTCTCCTCTCTCTGTATGACCTTCTTTACTCTCCTCTCTCTGGATGCCCTTCTGTCTTCTCCTCTCTCTGAATGCCCTTCTGTTCTATCCTCTCTCTCGATCCTCTCTGTTCTCCCCTCTCTTGGATGCCCTCTGTCCTCTCCTCTCTATGGATGCTCTTCTGTTCCCTCCTCTTTCTGGATGCCCTTCTATACTTTCCTCTCTTTGGATTCCCTTCCATCTTCTTCTCTCTCTGGATGACCTAATGCTCTCTCCTCTCTCTGAATGCACTTCTGTCTTCTCCTCTCTCTGGATTCAATTCTCTACTCTCTCTGGATGCCTTTTTTTCCTCTCCTCTCTCTGGATTCCCTTCTGTCCTCTCCTCTCTCTTGATGCCTTTCTGTTCTCTCCTCTCACTGCATGCCCTTCTGTCTTCTTTTTTCTCTGAATGCCCTTACTTCTTCTCTGCTCTCTGGATACCGTTCTATTCTCTACTCTCACTGGATGTCCTTCTGTTCTATCCTCTTTCTGTATGCCCTTCTTTACTCTGCTCTATCTGGATGCCCTTCTTTTCAACTCTCTCTGGATGCCCTTCTATCTGTTTGTCACTATTGATGACCTTCTGTTGTCTCCTCTCTCTGCATGACCTTCTGTCTCATCATCTCTCTGGATGACCTACTGTTGTATTCTCTCTCTAGATTCTATTCTGTACTCACATTCCTCTGGATGGCCTTCTGTTCCCTTCTCTCCCTTGATGATCTTCTGTTTGCTCATCTCTGTGGATGCCCTTCTGTTTTCTCCTCTCTCTGGAAGATCTTCTGTTCTCTCATCTCTCTGGATGACCTTCTCTCTTCTCCTCTCCCTATATGCCTTTCTGTTCTCTACTCTCTCTGGATGCCCTTCTGTTCTCTCCTCTCTCTAGATGCCCTTTTGTCCTCTCTTGTCTCTGGATGCCCTTCTATCTCTCCTCTCACTGGATGCCTTTCTGTTCTCTCCTCTATCCGCATGCCCTTCTGTTTTCTCCACTCTCTGTATGCCCTTCTGTCTTCTCCTTTCTCTGAATGCCCTTCTGTCTTCTCTGCTCTCTGGATACCATTCTATTCTCTACTCTCACTGGATGTCCTTCTATTCTCTCCTCTCTATGTAGGCCCTTCTGTCCTCTCCTCTCTCTGGATGCCCTTCGGACTTCTCCTTTCTCTGGATGCCCTTCTGTTCTCTTCTCTATCCAGATACCCTTTTGTTTTCTCCACTCTCAAGATGCCTTTCTGTACTCTCCTTTCACTGGATTGCCTTCTGTTCACTCCTCGTTCTGGATGCCCTTCGGTCCTCTTCTCTCTCTGGATTCCCTTCTTTCTTCTCCTCTCTCTAGATGCCCTTCTGTCTTCCCTTCTCTCTGGATGACCTTCTGTTCTCTCCTCTCCCCAGATTTTCTTCTGTCCTCTCCTCTCTCTGTATGCCCTTCTGTCTTCTTTTTTCTTTGTATGCCGTTTTGTTCTCTTCTCTCTCTGGATGCCCATTTCTCCTATCCTCTCTCCGGATACCCTTCTGTTCTCTCCTCTCTCTTTATGCCTTTCTGTTCTCTCTTCTATCTGGATGCCTTTGTGTCCTCTTCTCTCTATGGATGCCCTTCTCTCCTCTCTTCTCTCTGGATGCCATTCTGTCTTCTCCTCTCGCTGGATGCCCCTCTGTTCTCTTCTCTGTCTGGATGATCTTCTGCTCTCTCATCTCTCTGGATGCCCTTGTATCCTCTTCTCTCTCTGGATGCCCTTCTATCTTCTCTTCTCTATGGATGCACTTCTGTCCTCTCCTCTCTCTGGATGACTTTCTGTATTTTCATCACTCTGGATGACCTTCTGTTGTCTCCTGCCTCTGGATGTCCTACTGTTCTCTCCTCTTTCCTGATGCCCTTCTATCTTCTCTCTCCGGATGTCCTTCTGTACTTTCCTCTCTCTAGATGCCATTCTGTCCTCTCCTCTCTCTCGATGCCCTTCTGTCTTCTCATCTCTCTGGATGCCCTTCTGTTCTCTCCTTTCTCTAGATTCTCTTCTGTCCTCTCATCCCTTCTGTTCCCTTCTCTCTCTGGATGCCCTTCTGTCCTCTCCTCTTTCGGGATGCCCTTCGGTTCTCTCCTCTCTCTGGATGGCCTTCTGTTCTCTCCTCTCTCTGCAGGCCCTTCTGTCTTCTCCTCTCTCTGGATGCCCTTCATTTCTCTTCTCTCTCTGGATGTTCTTCAGGCTTCTGCTCTCCCTGGATGGGCTTCTGTTTTCTCTTCTTTCTGGATGTCCTTCTGTCCTCTCCAGTCTCTGCATTCCCTTCTGTCTTCTACTTTCTTTGGATTCACTTTTTTTCTCCCCTGTCTCTGGATGCCTATGTTCCTCTCCTCTCTCTGGATACTCTTCTGTTCTCTCCTCTCTCTGTATGCCCTTCTGTTCTCTCTGCTATCTGGTTGCCCTTGTGTCCTCTTCTCTCTCTGGATGCCATTTCTGTCCTCTCTTCTCTCGGGATGACCTTCTGTATTCTTCTCTCCCTGGATGCCCTTCTGTTCTGTTCTCTCTCTGGATGATCTTCTGTTCTCTCATTTCTCTGGATGCCTTGGTGTCCTCTCCTCTCTCTGGATGCCCTTCTGTCTTCTCTTCTCTATGGATGGCCTTCTGTTCTCTCCTCTCTTTTGATGCCCTTCTGTTTTCTCCTCTCGTCCGATGCTCTTCTATTCTCTCCTCTCTGTGAATGCCCGTCGGTATTCTCCTCTCTCTTGATGCCCTTCTATCATCTCCGCTCTCTGGATGTCCTTCTGTTGTCTCCTTTCTCTGGATGCCCTTCTGTCTTCTCTCTCTGGATGCCCTTCTGTCCTCACCTCTCTCTGGATGCCCTTCTGTACTCTCTATGCTCTGGATGCCTTTCTGTCCTCTCCTGTCTCTGGATTTTTTTTCTGTCCTCTTATATCTCTGGTTGCCCTTCTGTTCTCTTTTCTCTCTGGATGCCCTTCTGTTCTCTCCTCTTTCTGGATGATCTTCTATTCTCTCCTCTCTTTGGATTCCCTTATGTTGTCCCTCTCGATGCTCTTCTGTTCTTCCCAATCTGTGAATGCCTTTCTGTCCTCTCCTCTCTCTGGATGCCCTTCTGTCCTCTCCTCTCTCTTGATGCCTTTCTGTTCTCTCCTCTCACTGGATGCCCTTCTGTCTTCTCCTTTCTCTGGATGCCCTTCTGTCTCCTCTGCTCTCTGGATACCATTCTATTCTCTACTCTCTCTGGATGCCCTTTTGTCTTCTCTGCTCTCTGGATGCCCTTCTGTCCTCTCCTCTCTCTGGATGTCCTTCTGTCTCATCATCTCTCTGGATGCCCTTCTGTTGTCTCCTCTCTCTAGATTCTATTCTGTCCTTTCATCTCTCTGGATGCTCTTCTGGTCCATTCTCTCTATGGATGATTTTCTGTTCCCTCATCTCTGTGGATGCCCTTCTGTTCTCTTGTCTCTCTGGAAGATCTTCTGTTCTCTTATCTCTCTGGAGGCTCTTGTGTCCTTTCCTCTCACTGGATGCCCTTCGGTTCTCTCTTCTCGCTGGATGCCCTTCTTTTCTTTTCCTTCTGGATGCCCTTCTGGAATCTCCTCTCTCAGGATGCCTTTTGTCTTCTCTCTCTGGATGCACTTATATTCTCTCCTCTCTCTGGATGCCCTTCTGTCTTCTCCCCTCTCTGATGCCTTTCTGTCTCCTCTTTCTGGATGCCCTTCTGTTCTCTCCTCTCTTGGATGCCGTTCTTTCCTCTTCTCTCTCTGGATTCCATTCTGTACTCTAATATCCCTCTTTGTCTTTCTGTACTCTTCTCTCTATGGAGGCTCTCCTGTACTCTCATCTCTCTGAATGCCCTTCTGTTCTCTCCTCTTTCTGGAAGCCCTTCTGTCTTCTCCACTTTCTGAATGCCTTTTTGTCTTCTCTTCTCTCTGGATGCCCTTCTTTTCTCCTGTCTTTGGATGCCCTTCTGTCCTCTCTTCTCTCTGGATGCCCTTTTGTCTTTTCATCAATCTGGATGACCTTCTGTTTTCTCCTCTTTCTGGATTACATTCTGTTCCTTCTCTTTCCGGATGCCCTTCTGTTTTCTCCTGTCTCTGCATGCCCTTCTGTCCTCTTCTCTCTCTGGATTCCCTTCTGTCCTCTAATCTTTCTGGTTGCCTTTCTGTTTTCTTCTTTCTATGGAAGCTCTCCTGTACTCTCATCACTCTGAATGCCCTTTTGTCTTTTCCTCTCTCTGGATGCCCTTCTGTCTTCTCTGCTTTCTGGATGACCTTCTGTACTCTCCTATCTCTGAATGCCCTTCTGTCTTCTCCTCTCTCTGGCTGCTCTTCTGTTCTCTCCTCTTTCTGGATGCCCTTCTGTTCTATCCTCTATCCAGATGCACATCTGTCCTCTCCTCTCTCTTTATGCCCTTCTGTTTTCTTCACTCTCTACAAGCCCTTCTGTTCTCTGCTCTCTATGTAGTCCCTTCAGTCCTCTCCTCTCTCTGGATGTGCTTCGGTCTTCTCCTTTCTCTGGATGACCTTCTGTTCTCTCCTCTCACTGAATGGCCTTCTGTCCTCTCCTTTCTCTGGATGACCTTCTGTCCTTTTCTCTTCCTGGATTCCCTTCTTTCCTCTTCTCTCTCTTGATGCCCTTCTGTATTCTCTTCTTTCTGGATGTCCTTCAGTTCTCTCCTCTCTCCGGAACCGCTTCTGTCCTTTCCTCTTTCTGTATGCCCTTCTGTCTTCTCCTCCCTCTAACTGACCTTTTGTTGTCTCCTCTCTCTAGATGCCCTTAGGTTCTCTCCTCTAACCGGATGCCCATCTGTCTTCTCCTCTCTCTGGAGGCCTTTCTTTTTTCACTAATCTTGGATGCCCTTCTGTATTTTTCTCTCTCTACATGCCCTTCTGTTCTCTCCTCTCTCTGGAAGCCCTTCTTTTCTCTCCTCTCTGGATGCCCTTCTGATCTCTCCATTCACCGGATGATCTTCTGTCCAGTCATCTCTCTGGATTCTCTTCTGTTTTCTCCTCTCTCTGGATGCCCTTTAGTTTTCACCTATCTATGTGTGCCCTTCTGTATTGTCCTCTCTCTACATGCCTTTCTGTCCTCTCAACTCTCTAGATGCCCTTTTGTCTTCTCTTCTCTCTGGATGCCCTTCTGTTCTCTTCTCTTTGGATGCCCTTCTGTCCTCTCCTCTCTCTGGATGCCCTACAGTCTTTTTGTCACTCTGGATGACATTTTTTGTGTCCTCTTTCTGGATTACCTTCTGTTCTCTCCTCTTTCTGGATGCCCTTCTGTTTTCTCCTCTCTCTGGATGCCCTTCTGTTCTTTTCTCCCTCTGGATGCCTTTCTGTACTCTCCTCTATTTTTATGACATTCTGTCCTCACCTCCCTCTGGATCCCCTGCTGTCTTCTCCTCTCTCTGGGTGCCCTTCTTTTCTCTTCTCTCTGGATACCCTTCTGTAATTTCCTCTCTCATTTGATGCCTTCTGTCTTCTCCTCTCTCTGGATGCACTTCTGTTCTCTCCTCCCTCTGCATGCCTTTCTTTCCCATCCTCTCTCTGGATGCCCTTCTGTATTCTCACCTCTCTGGAGGGCCTTTTGTATCTCCTCTATCTGGATTCCCTTATGCCCTCTTCTCTCTCTGGATGCCCTTCTGTCCTCTTTTCTCTTGGAGGCCCTTCTCTCCTCTTCTTTTTTTTTTTTTTAGTATTTAATATACCCTTTATATTTATATTATTATTGATGTAATTATCATTATATACAGTCATTCTAAAATGAAATCACCTACAAAAAATCTCTAATACAGAACATAAAGCATTTTAATCATTTAATCTATGCAAAACAATTAGTATGAGATCATTCTTATTAAAGACTTTTTTCTGTTTTCACATATAATAGTTGCTGAAAATATATCAGGCAGATTTTATAGTTCTGCATTATAGAAAACTTTTCATTATGTATATTTCTTTCCTAGAGAAAATACGACCCCAGACAGTGCAATGCATACCATTCTATTCTATTACACATCAGCATGAGAAGAAAAAAGCATCTTCTCTAATCCTAAAATGTATGCGTCTTTCCAAGGAGCCAATCATTTGTTCTTTTTTTTTTTCACTTTTTTTTCACTTTTTTTATTAGATCTTTCATTTACACTTCAGATACCATCCCGTTTCCCCATTCCCCCCCCCTTAGAAAACCCCTATCCCATGCCCCCTTTTCCTTTTTGCATTTATACATTTTTTTAAGAAATGTTAATCATAGGCTTTATAAGTTTGGTATTGTTCAATCAGAGGTGTAACCCACTACCCAACCTAGATATATCAACTATCTTTGACTGGTGGAGATACATGAACATCTGCTTCCCTGTCTCCCCCCTCTATCTCTCTTTCATCACCTAGCTTCTCCTCTCCTTCTTCTTCTCCTCTTCTTACTCCTTTTCTTCCTCTCAGTACTCCTCCCACCTTAGCTCCTCCTACACATCACCCTTCCTGTTAAAAGGAAACTTTTCTCTCAAAATACAATTAGAGCATAATTATGCCTATTTGTACCAGTGAGGTACAAGATAGTCCTAATACCCAGTCCATCCTTTTGTTGACTAACCAGCACCTCTGTCATCTATCCTAACTAAAACACTTAGTTCTGAACCTGGCTTTTTCCTTGGCTTTAGGATGAATGTCAGCTGATGACCATACACTCAGATCTTTTCTCTCAAAGTAAATAGCTATAAGTTTTCAACCCCATCAGAAATCCAGAATGACTGAGTTGACTATAATTGTGGGAAGCACAAAGCATAGCTTCTAAAACTTAGCCAATTTATAGAGACCTCTGAACACCTGGACACTCGCTCTACTTCAAAACGTTGGAGCATCTGTTCTTCTGCCTTCTGGCCCAGGATCATCTGACAGACCTTAGTGCTGCAGAATTATTAAGGGCTGACTACTCTGTCTAGGCAGATATAATCAGTCGACTATTCTGCAAGTGTGTCCTTTTCTGGACAGTAATTTGTCTGTAGAAGGAAAGTGGCAATTCTTGCCTAGTGGCTGTCTCACAACAACTGGAGTAACTCCAAGGATGCTCAATTTCTTCTTAGAATTTAACATAGGAAGCTGTCCGGAGCAGACAGGTCTCTAATGAAAATGAACATTAATACTGAAATGTTTGTCATGTCAATTCTAAGGATTTCTGATGTTTTGAAAACCAGCTATCCATGTAAGGTAATCTGGACTGTTGCCTGTTAACTCCACTCAGCTATTTCTAAATAAAACATAGAGAACACCCTTATAATAAACTCCAAGTCATGAATTTGCTATAGTCCCTTAACTCACAGGCTGACCATCTCAAATCAGTTAAAAAAGTTAAAGAAGGACTGGGTCTAAGCTTTGTATTCCTAAGTGTGTTATACTGGTACAATGCCTATGAGAGTAACAATATTCATCTCACTCTTATATCACTAAGAAGCTCATGGCAATGAAAACCTTAAAATCTGTAAACAAAGTAAATTGGTGCCATTTAAGAATTTATAGCTTCATCTTGATATTAATTATACAGATTTCTACTAATAGGTTATGGCTATGCAATAAACCCTAGCTAATCCTCTCTATTCCGACAAAACCACTACTTTTCCCTAGGGAGACAGCCCAACATTTACCACCTTAGTCCCCATGCCCAGGGAATAGGGGCGCTGACTCATCATTAGCTTCTTCAAGCTGATTATGGGCGTTGAGATATTAGAAGAGGAGTGGGGGGGGGGAGAGCAAGTTGACAATCCTCTGATGCTGTGTCTTCGATGCCTCCAGATGGAATTCATGGACCTCAGAGGTTTGAGCAGGTCTGCCCAGCTTGCTTGTTGAGTAGATACACCAAGGCTGATCATTTTGCAATATACAATTCTCAAAACAAATTTTAGTATCAAGATAGTTTTTTTTTAAAGAGGGCTGACATTTTATTAAGACTGTTGGTTCTAACCGCTTTTCTATTTTTCCCCTCTTTTATTGGATATAATATTTATATTTCAAATTTTATCCCCTTACCATATTTCCCCCACCACCCAGGAACCCCTTATCCCATCCCCCTTCCTCCTGCCTCTATGAAGGTGTTACCCACCTACCCCCAGCCTCCCTCCCCACCCTCAGATTCTCCCCCCTCAGTGCTCAGCCTTCAGGGTACCAATGATCTTGTCTCCCACCTATGCCCAACAGGGCCATCCTCCCCTACATATACAGCTGGAGTCATGTGTCTCTCCCTATGTGCACCTGGGCTGGTGGTTTAGACCCTGGGGAGCTCTGGCTGGTTGGTATTCTTGCTCTCCTCACAGGGCCACCAGCCCGTATGGTTCATGGTTCCCTCAATTTACTCTCTAACTCCTCCATTGGGAACTTTGATCAGATTAATGGATAGCTGTGGGTATCTGTCTCTGGGTATGTCCGACTCTGAGAGACCTCTAAGGAGACAGCCTTATCAGGCTGCTGTCAGCTTTCACATCCTGACATCCCTATCAGCGTCTATTTTTGGTGACTGCCTATGGAATGAATACCCAGACACAATGGTCTCCCTACAACCCCCCCTTATGATTCTGACCCACACTTTGTCTCCATATTTGCTCCCTTGGTTATTTAGTTACTCCTTCTAAGAAAGACCTAGGCATCCTCACTTGTTCTTTCTTCTTCATGAGCTTCGTGTCTTCTGGTAGTTGAATCTTTGTTGTTTCAAACTTTTGGGCTAATCTCCGCTTATCAGTGAGTAAATACCATGTGTGTTCTTTTGTGATTGGGTTACCTCACTCAGGATGATATTTTCTAGATCCATCCATTTACCTAAGAATTTCTCGAATTCATTATTTTTAATAGCTGAGTAATATTCCATTGTGTAAATGTACCACATTCTTTGTATCCATTCCTCTGTTGAAGGGCATCTGGGTTCTTTCCAGCTTCTGGCTATTATAAATAGGGCTGCTATGAACATAGTGGAGCATATGGCTTTGTTATTTGTTGAGGCATTTTCTGGGTATATACCCAGAAGTGGTATAGCTGGGTCCTCAGGTAGTGCTATGTCCAATTTTCTGAGGAACCGCCAGACTGACTTCCAAAGTGGTTGTACCAGCTTGTAACCCCGCCAACAATGCAGGAGTGTTCCTCTTTCTTCACATCCTCGCCAGCATCTACTATCACCTGAGTTTTTGATCTTAGCCATTCTGACTGGTGTGAGGTGGTATCTCAGTGTTGTTTTGATTTGCATTTCCCTGATGACTAAGTATGTTGAGCATTTCTTAAGGTGCTTCTCGGCCATTCAAGTTTCCTCAGTTGAGAATTCTTTGTTTAGCTCGGTACCCCATTTTTTAATGGGGTTATTTTGTTGTTTGGCGTCTAATTTCTTGAGTTCTTTGTAAATATTAGATATTAGCCCCCTATCAGATGTAGGATTGGTAATGATCTTTTCCCAATCTGTTGGTTGCCGTTTTGTCTTGTTGACAGTGTCCTTTGCCTTACAGAAGCTTTGCAATTTGATGAGGTCCCATTTGTCGATTCTTGATCTTAGAGCATAAGCCATTGGTGTTCTGTTCAGGAACTTTTCCCCTGTGCCTAGGTATTCGAGGGTCTTCCCCAACTTCTCTTCTAATATTTTCAGTGTACCTGGCTTTATGTGAAGGTCCTTTATCCACTTGGAGTTGAGCTTTGTGCAAGGAGATAAGAATGGATTAATTTGCATTCTTCTACATGTTGACCTCCAGTTGAGCCAGCACCACTTGTTGAAAATGCTGTCCTTTTTCCACTGGATGAATTTAGCTCCCTTGTCAAATATCAAGTGACCATAGGTATGCGGGTTCATTTCTGGGTCTTCAATTCTGTTCCATTGATCGTCCTTTCTGTTTCTGTACCAATACCAAGCAGTTTTTATCACTACTGCTCTGTAGTACAGTTTGAGGTCCAGAATGGTGATTCCCCCAGAGGTTCTTTTATTGTTGAGAATAGTTCTCGCTATCCTAGGTTTTTTGTTATTCCAAATGAATTTGTAAATTGCTCTTTCTATCTCTATGAAGAATTGATTTGGAATTTTGATGGGTATTGCATTGAATCTGTAGATTGCTTTTGGCAGGATAGCCATTTTTACTAAATTAATCTTGCCAATCCAGGAGCATGGGAGATCTTTCCATCTTCTGAGATGTTCTTCAATTTCTTTCTTGAGAGACTTGAAGTTCTTGTCATACAGATCTTTCACTTGCTTTGTTAGATTCACTCCAAGATAATTTATTTTATTCGTGGCTATTGTGAAGGGTGTCATTTCCCTGATTTCTTTCTCTGCCTGTTTATCCTTTGAGTAGAGGAAGGCTACTGATTTGTTTGAGTTGATTTTATATCCAGCCACACTGCTAAAGTTGTTTATCAGGTTTAGGAGTTCTCTGGTGGAAGTTTTAGGTTCACTTAAGTATACTATCATGTCATCTGCAAATAGTGAAATTTTGACTTCTTCCTTTCCTATCTGTATCCCTTTGACTTCCTTTTGTTGTCTAATTGCTCTAGCTAAGACTTCCAGTACTATATTGAATAGGTAAGGTGAGAGTGGGCAGCCTTGCCTAGTCCCTGATCTTAGTGGGATTGCTTCAAGTTTCTCTCCATTTAGTTTGATGTTGGCTACTGGCTTGCTGTATATTGCTTTTACTATGTTTAGATATGGGCCTTGTATTCCTGATCTTTCCAAGACTTTTAACATGAAGGGATGTTGAATTTTGTCAAATGCTTTCTCAGCATCTAGTGATATGACTTCTCTCCTCTTCTTTTTCTGGATTCCATTCTGTCCTCTAATCTATCTGGTTGGCTTTCTGTTCATTTCTCTATATCGAGGCTCTCCTATACTCTCATCTCTCTGGATGTACTTCTGTACACTCCTCTCTCTGGATGCCCTTCTGTCTTCTCCTCTCTCTGGATGCCCTTCTGGTCTCTCCTCACTCTCCATGTTCTTCAGATTTCCCCTCTCTGTGGATGCTCTTCTGTCCTCTCCTCTTTCAAGATGCCCTTCTGTTCTCTCCTCTCTCTGGATATCCTTCTGTTGTCTCCTCTCTCTAGATGTCCTTATGTATTCTCCATACTCTGGATGCATTTCTGTTCTTTCTTCTCTCTGGAGGCCATTCTGTCCTCTCCTCTCTCTGGATGCCCTTCCATCCTCTCCTCTCTCTGGATTCCCTTCTATCCTCTCCTCTCTCCTTGCCCTTCTGTTCTCTTCTCACTATAGATGCTCTCCTGTACTCTCATCTCTCTGGATGCCCTTCTGTTTTCTCCTCTCACTGGATGCCCTTCTTTCCTCTCCTCTCTCTGGATGCCCTTCTGATCTCTCCTCTATTTGGAGGCCCTTCAGTCTTCTCCTCTCTGTGGATTCCCTTCTGTTCTCTCGTCTCTATGGAGGCCCTTATTTACTCTCTTATCTCTGGATACCCTTCTGTCATATCCTCTCTCGGGATGCCCTTATGTCTTCTGCTGTCTCCGGATGTTCTCTTTCCTATCCTCTCTCTGGATTCCCTTCTATTCTCTCCTCTCTCCAGATGCCATTCTGTTCTCTCCTATCTCCGGATGTGCTTCTGTCTTCTCCTATCTCTGGATGCTTTTCAATTCTCTCCTCTCTCTGGATTCCCTTTTGCCCTCTCATATCTCTGTTTGCCCTTCTATTCTCTTCTCTCTATGGATGCTCTCCTGTTCTCTCATCTTTCTGAATGCCCTTCTGTTCTCTCCTCTCTCTGGATGCCCTCTGTCTTCTCCCTTTTATGGATGCCCCACTGTTCTCTTCTCTCTCTGGATAATCTTCTGTTTCCTCCACTCTCTAGATGCCCTTGTGTTCTATCCTCTTCTGGATGTTTTTCTGTCTTCTCCTCTCTCTGTATGCCATTCTGTCCTATCGTCTCACTTGATGCCCTTCTGTCTTCTCTTTTCTTTGGATGACCTTCTGTTCTCCTCTCTGACTGGATGTCCTTCTGTCCTCTCCTTTCTCTCGATGCCCTTCTGTCTTCTCCTCTCTGTGGATGCCCTTCTGTTCTCTCCTTTATCAGGATGACCTCCTTCCTGCTCCTCTCCCTTGATGTGCTTCTCTTCTTTCTTCTCTCTGGATGATTTTCTGTTCTCTCCAGTCTCAGGATGCGCTTCTGTCCTCCCTCTCTCCAGATGCCCTTCTGTTCTCTCCTCTCTTCAGATATCCTTCTGTCCTCTTTTTTCTTTGTCTGCCCTTCTGTCTTCTCATCTCTCTGGATGAGTTTCTGTTCTCTCCTCTATCCGGATGCCCTTCTGTCTTCTCCTCTCTCTGGATGCCCTTCTGTTCTTTTCTCCCTCTGGATGCGTTTCTGTCCTATCCACCCTCTGGATACCCTTCTGCCTTCTGCTATCCCTGGATGCCCTTCTTTTCTCTTCTCTCTGGATGCCCTCCTGTAATTTCCTCTCTCACATGATGCCTTCTGTCTTCTTCTCTCTCTGGATGCACTTCTGTTCACTCCTCTCTCCGGATGCCTTTCTTTCCCATCCTCTCTCTGGATGCCCTTCTGTATTCTCCTCTCTCTAGATGCCCTTCTGTCCTCTCCTCTCTCTAGATACCCTTCTGTCCTCTCCTCACTTGGAGGCCCTTCTGTCCTATTCTTTCTCTGGATTCCATTCTGTCCTCTAATCTATCTGGTTGGCTTTCTGTTATCTTCTATCTATCGAGACTCTCCTGTACACTCATCTCTCTGGATGTCCTTCTGTTCTTTCCTCTCTCTGGATGCCCTTCTGTCTTTTCCTCTCTCTGGATGCCCTTCTGTCTTTTCCTCTCTCTGCATGCCCTTCTGGTCTCTCCTCTCTCTCGATGCTCTTCTGTTCTCCCCTCTCTTTGGATGCCCTTCTGTCTTCTCCCCTTTCTGGATGCCCTTCTGTTCTCTCCTCTCTCTGTATGCCCATTTTTACTCTCCACTCACTGGATGCCCATCTTTCTTCTCTCTCTGGATGCCCTTCTATTTTCTCCTCTCTCTGGAGGTCCTTCTGTTGTCTCCTCTCTCTAGATGCCTTTCTGTCTTCTCCACACTCTGGATGCCTTTCTGTTCTCTCGTCTCTCTCGTTGCCCTTCTGTCCTCTTCTCACAATAGATGCTCTCCTGTACTCTCATCTCTCTGGATGCCCTTCTGTTTTCTCCTCTCTTCGGATGCACTTCTTTCTTCTCCTCTCTCTGGATGCCCTTCTGATCTCTCCTCTCTTTGGATGCCCTTCAGTCTTCTCCTCTCTGTGGATTCCCTTCTGTTCTCTCGTCTATCTGGAGGCCCTTATTTACTCTCTTCTCTCTGGATGCCCTTCTGTCATATCCTCTCTCGGGATGCCCTTATGTCTTCTCCTGTCTCCGGATGTTCTCTGTCCTAACCTCTCTGGATGCCCTTCTGTTCTCTTTTCTCTCTAGATGCCCTTCTGTTCTCTCCTATCTCTGGATGTCCTTCTGTCTTCTCCTCTCTCTGGATGCCCTTCTATTCTCTCCTCTCTCTGGATTCCCTTTTGCCCTCTCATATCTGTTTGCTCTTCTGTTCTCTTCTCTCTATGGATGCTCTCCTGTTCTCTCATCTTTCTGAATGCCTTTCTGTTCTCTCCTCTCTCTGGATGCCCTCTGTCTTCTCCCCTCTATGGATGCCCCTCTGTTCTCTTCTCTCTCTGAATGATCCTCTCTTTCCTCCACTCTCTAGATGCCCTTGTGTTCTATCCTCTTCTGGATGTTTTTCTGTCTTCTCCTCTCTCTGTATGCCATTCTGTCCTCCTGTCTCACTCGATGCCTTTCTGTATTCTCCTCTCTTTGGATGCCCTTCTGTTCTCTCCCCTGACTGCATGACCTTCTTTCTGATCCTCTCTCTGGATGCTCTTCTGTTCTCTCCTCTGTTGGGAAGCCCTTCAGTCCTCTCCTTTCTCTTGATGCCCTTCGGTCTTCTCCTCTCTGTGCATGCCCTTCTGTTCTCTAATCTATCAGGATGACCTTCTTCCTGCTCCTCTCTCTTGATGCGCTTCTGTTCTCTCCTCTCTCTGGATGACCTTCTTTTTTCTCCTCTCTCTGGATGCCCTTCTGTTCTTTTCTCTCTCTGGATGCCCTTCTGTCCTCTCCTCTCTCTGGATGCCCTTCTGTCTTCCAGTCTCTCTTGATGCCCTTCTGAACTCTCCTCTCTCCGGATGCTCTTCTGTTATTTCCTCTCTCTGGATGCCCTTCAGTTTTTACCTCTCTATGGATGCCCTCCTGTCTTCTCCTCTCTCTACATGCCCTTCTGTTCTCTCAGCTCTCTAGATTCCCTTCATTCCTCTCATCTCTCTGGATGCCACTCTGTTCTCTTTGCTCTATGGTTGCTCTTCTGTTCTCTCATCTGTCTAGATTCTCTTCTGTCCTCTCATCCCTCAGGATGCCCTTCTGTTCCCTTCTCTCTCTGGATGATCTTCTGATCACTCATTTCTGTGGATGCCCTTTTGTTTACTCCTATCTCTGGAAGATCTTCTGTTCTCTCATCTCTCTGGATGCCCCTGTGTCCTCTTTTCTCTCTGGATGCTCTTCTGTTCTCTCATGTCTCTGGATGCCCTTGTGTCCCCTCCTCTCCCTGGATACTCTTCTGTCTTCGCCTTTCTCTGGATGCCCTCTTGTCCTCTACTCTCTCTGGATGCCTTTCTGTTCTCTCCTCACTACAGATGCCCTTCTGTCTTCTCTCTTTGCATGTCCTGTTTTCCCCTCTATATGGATGCCCTTCTGTGTTCTCCTCTCTGTACATGCCTTTTTGTTCTCTCCTCTCGCTAGATTCACTTCTGTCCTCTCATATCTCTGGAAGCCCTTCTGTTCTCTCCTTTCTCTTGATGCCCTTCTGTCTTTTTGTCTCTCGTGATGACCGTCTGTTGTCTCCTCTCTCTGGATGACCTTCTGTTCTCTCCTCTATCCAGATGCCTTCTGTCTTATCCTCTCTCTGGATGCCCTTCTGTCCTTTCCTGTCTCTTGATGCCCTTCTGTCCTCTCCTCTCTCTGGATGCCCTTCTGTCTAGCACTCTTTCTGGATGCCCTTCTGATTTCTCCACTCTCTGCATGCCCTTCTGTACAGTCTTCACTCTGGATGTCCTTCTGTCTTCTTTTTTCTCTGGAAGCCCTTCAGTTTTCACATATTTATGGATGTCCTTCTGTTCCGCGCACCTCCCAAGTCCCTTTTCGCCCACAAATAAGGACGCGAGAGCCAATAATCGGGTATTACTGCAAACGAGGATTTACTTCTTGTAATGGTAAAGTGGAAAGACGGAAAAGGCCGGAAGAGGCACCGCTTAAATACGCCCTAGAGTGACGTGTTCACTTCTGATTGACTGTTCACTCATCACCCAATGTTACGCCTCGTGATTGGCCAATGACTTGGCGGGCTTTTCTGCCTTTGCAGCTGCGCAGTTAATTGTTTACCAGTGGGAAGACACGAGGCCAGCACCATCTTGGAATGGAACCACTGACCACGGCTTCCTACATCTCTCCCTGTTTAAATTATTAATATGAAACAGCCTTTTGCCCATTAAGCACAGCACCAACTCAGTGAGAGAAAGCAGAGGCCTGATCCCCTCTACAAAATGAGATATTGTAATGGGTTTAATTCCCATACCCAATCTCAATGCCTTTTGATGGGGAAAGGGAGCCTCCACCCTGGGGCGCCACCAGGGGAGGTTTCTTTGGCATCAAACCTTTATGCAATCAGGCATACTTTCGGGAAATCTATCCACACTCGTGGAACATTCCCTGTCGAGTAACCACTCGCAAACACCTCTAAATGTTCAGGTACCGGTTATTCAGGCAAGGGCTGGCTGGACTAGACCTCTCATCAACCCAGTGCAATGGGCTGAACCCTTGGGGTGCATCGACTGAGGTTCTCAGTCATCGGCTACTTTCTCAGCCTAGATAGTCAAATTTCAGGGAGAGATGCATGCTCCAAGGCTGCGAGTGCTTGGCCTAAAACGGCCTTGTCATGTTTTTGTTGGGCTCTGAGCTTACAGACCAACCATACATGAACACTAATCCACAACATAGGGCTGCATCAAACAGGCCTACCCCCACTCTTAAGAAAGAAAGAAAGAGGCAGAAGAAATTTAAGAAGTAAAATCTCCAGGGGTAACGAGATCCATCTGTGCTCCGTCAAGGCTCAAAATCCGCATCTGCAATTGGTGTTGCACCTGGTCCAACTCCCCATTCCACTTTCCTTTTAAATAAGCAGAAAGATTATGGCTTTGAATAAATGTATCATTCACAAATCTCAGAGGTGTAATACCTAGATGTGGGGTTGCTGACACACAGCTTATCTGAACCACATCCGTGAGCTGCTCCATATGGGCTTGGAGCAAATCCACTCTCTGATTGACCAACAGGATGCCTGAAACGCATCCACTTTCTGTGGGATGGTCAAAGCCTCAGAGGTCTTTTCTGAAATTTGATTAACAACAGTAGCTGTTGTAACTTTATTAACCATGTCTGTGTCAACTGTCACAGCTGTAGTTGTAGGGATGGTAATAGCAGCGATAAGGGCTGCAGTTATATCAAAATCTCTCTTCTGTCAGAATAAAATCAAGGTCCCAGACGTCTGAACGGGGATAGGGATCAGAGTGGTATACTGGCTATCAGGCCTGCTTATAGAAAAAGCAGACCAGCACTGGGACATAAATCGAGTTACATTGGTACAAGTTAGCAGAAGCAATGCCTTTTAAGAAGGCAAGGGCATAGGTTTTGGAGAAGCAGATAGGATAGCGATCTAAATTCACTATATATACTAGGAACCTGATTTAGGAGAGTCCAAATGGGAACTGAGAGTGTCTGCAGATGAATCCTTTGGGGGGGTCTTTTTCAGGAACCACGAGTCGCCGCGTCAGTCGCTCTGGCAGCCAAAATGGATTGTCTTCTTCCTGTGGAAAAAACACAAACCACTCCCAGGGATCTTATTAAAATAGGATCCGGGCCTTTCCATTGACCAGTCAAAACATCTTTCCATTTTATCATTTCTTTTGGCCTAGTTGGTTCCAGGCAATGGTGATCAGCTGCTGTATTGCCCTGACTGTCCAAATTCAGAAAGTTGAGGGTAAAAAGTGCCAGAGAAACAGTAGCTCGTGGCACCATGGGCAGAGCTTTCTCAACTTCTCCTTTTTGTTTTATCAAATAAGTTTTAAGGGTACGATGAGCACGCTCAATGATGCCCTGTCCCTGAGGGTTGTAAGGAAGACCAGTCAGGTGTGTCACCTCCATATGGCGACAAAATTGTTGAAATTTTTGAGAAGTGTAGGCTGGCCCATTGTGAGTTTTAAGGATTTTAGGCTTTCCCCAGGCACTCCAAGCCTCGAGGCAATGTTGAATAACATGGGCCGCCTATTCTCTGGTCAATGGGGAGGCAAACATAACTCCAGAACAGGTATCAATAGAGACATGCAAATATTGTAATTTACCAAAGGATGGGATGTGAGTAACATCCATTTGCCAGATTTGTAATGGCCTAATTCCCCGAGGGTTAATTCCGGTATGGGGAACAGGTAGGAATTGACAGCAGTTTTGGCATTGAGTCACGATATCTCTGGCCTCCCTTCTAGAGATGTTTAAATCGACATCGTAATGTCTCAGCTGTCACATGAAATCTTTTGTGAAAAGCTTTAGCCAATTCTAATTTTGGCGAAAGGGCAATTGCAATCAACCTTGTGGCTCGATCTGCCAGGTCATTTCCACGGGACATAGGTCCCGGTAAGCCTGAGTGAGCCCTAATATGAGTTATAAAGACAGGGAATCTTCGCTTAGCCAGGGTAAGCTGGATCTTTTGAAAAACTTCTACAAGTCTGCTAGATGTCTTAATTAACCCAGCAACTTCTAATGCTTTTACTGCATTAACCACATAGAAGGAATCTGAAACAATATTTAAGGGACCTGGAAAGATTTCCAGAACCTCTGACACCACTAAGCATTCCACAATTTGAGGTGAGGTTTCACAATATTGTTTGGATGTAACCTTATCATTAACCACATAGGCACCCACTCCTGTTTTTGACCTATTCGTATAAACTACCATTCCATCTGGGAGTGGCTCCTGAGACACAATATATGGAAATATGATAGCTTTAGTTAAGGCAAATTGTAAGATGGGATGCTTAGGATAATGATTATCTATTTGACCATTGAAGGAAGTAACCAGCACTGCCCAAACATCAGAGGTCGCCGTTAATATTTGGACTTGATGGGTAGTATAAGGCACTATCAAAACTTTAGGCTCCCTTCCAAAATGAGTAATGGCTGCTTTTAGTCCATGAAGGGCAATTTGAGCTACTGTATCTGGATACCTTTCAATGATCTTTGCGGGAGAAGCATTGGGATGAACCCATAACAAGGGCCCTTCCTGCCATAATACAGCAGTTGGTAAGTGTCTAGTTTTAAGAACACATAAGTCAAAAGTTTTGGTTTCATCTATGCGTTTCAACTGGGCATCTTGTAAAGTGTATTCTACTACTTGCAGAGCACTGCTCGAAGCTGGTGTTAAGGCCCTCGGTGAGGAAATATGAGCATCCCCTTCCAAAATATCAAATAAAGGTTTCAGCTCAGCTGAGGGAATTTTTAAAAATGGTCTTAACCAATTTATATCACCTAATAATTTCTGAAAATCATTCAAAGTATGTAAATGGTCTCTATGAATCTCCAATTTCTGAGGAATTATCTTTTCTGGATAGATAACTGTCCCTAAAATGGAACCAATTTCTGAAAATTGAACTTTCTCAGTAGCAACATGTAGACCCCACTGTTCCAAGGTGTTTAATAATAAGGGGTATAAGGTCTGTAAAGTACTTAAATCCTTATGACACATAATAATGTCATCTGTGTAATGGGCCAGCAGCAGCGAAGGAAATTGTTTCTTAATTGGCTCGAGGGCCATTTGCACATACAGCTGACATATAGTGGGGCTGTTGGCCATGCCCTGAGGCAGAACTTTCCACTGATATCTCTTATCAGGTTCAAAACGATTAATCGTAGGTAGTGTAAATGCAAATCTTGGTCTATCTTGTGGACACAAAGGAATAGAGAAAAAACAATCTTTAATATCTATAATTATAATTCTCCACTGCTTAGGCAAGGCAGAGAGTAAAGGCAAGCCTCATTGCACAGAGCCAAATAGTTGCATCTGTGCATTGATGGCTCTTAAATCATGTAAAAGCCTCCACTTTCTGGATTTCTTCTTAATAACACATATGGGTGTATTCCAGGGAGAGGTAGAAGGTTCTAAATGACCGAGCTGCACTTGTTCTTTAATTAGTTTTGTAGCAGCTTCCAATTTTTCAGAGGACAGGGGCCACTGAGGATCCCACACAGCCTGCCCTCTGAGCCAGGGTATGGGCATAGAACCCCCAGTGGCAACTAGGAAAAACCCAGGCCTTTTCTTCCTGTGTTTGATTCTTGTGAGACAGGATCTAACCTTCCTTGTTTATTCCTGCCAAGACCCTTCCCTTCTTTAAATCCCATGCTCTTCATAATGTTTATAGCTTGTGGGGAGTATTCACTAGTCAGAACTAGCCCTAGGCCCTGTAAAATGTCCCTTCCCCAGAGATTGACAGGGAGAGGAAGCACATAAGGTATAAAACTTCCTGTTTGACCCTCTGGTGCCTGCCAAGTCAACGAGCGAGAACTGACTGCAGGACTGGCCTCGTATGCCAATCCTTGTAGGGAGTGGGACGATCTCTTTACAGGCCATGCCTTAGGCCACCAATTAGAAGAAATAATATTTTTATCCACTCCTGAGTCCAGAATTCCAGTAAAGTTCTTCCCCTCTATTGCTAACTGTAAGGTGGGTCTAGTTTTAAAATCAACCACCAGATGAGCGAAGTCAGTTCTTGAGGAACCAAGCCCTTGAGTACCTCTAAGCTTCTCAGTGGATGGAAAACAATCATGTAAGCTTGGAAGAACAACCAATTGAGCAATCCTGTCCCCAGGGAGATGGAGAATACACCTTGTGGGCTAGAACAGAGAACTTGAAGTTCTCCGGTATAATCCTCATCTATTACACCGGGGTGTACCATGACCCCTTTTAAGGTAAGAGAGGATCGGCCTAAAATAAGGCCAACATTTCTCTCTGGCAGGGGGCCTCTATAATCAACCGGGATTGGCTGCATCTCCATATGTGGCATTAGTAAGACTCGGGAGGTGGAGCGGAGGTCCACTCCTGCAGAAACCCTTCTGGCTCTGCAGTGAAAAGAGTCCCTGAGTGTTCTTCAGTGTCCCATATCTTTTGGGGCCCTGGGATCTTGGGCCCGCATATCTGTTTTTTGAAAAATTTTCTTCCTTAATGGCTGAGAGATTTGGAGGGAGGATCTGACCTCTTATATCCCTAACAGAGCGGCAATCCCGAGCCAGATGATTGCCCTTTCCGCACCTAGTGCACAGCTTTGATGGTATTTGATTATTTGGGCACTCTTTCTTCATATGTCCCGCCTTCCCACAGGCATAGCATCGGGCCATATGTTTTGAAGGGAATTTTCCACGATTCTGACCCTTAAGCAGCACTGCCGCCATTTCTAAGTTAGCCGCTGCGAGTCAGGCATTAGTAAGGGGACCTCCCAAGCCATGGCAGACTCTTAACCAATCTTGTAGCCCCTTAGCTCTCCGAGGAGCAATGGATGCATGGCATTCAGCTGTGGCATTTTCAAAGATCATCTGTTCTATCAATGGCATCGCCTGCTCTCGTTCCCCAAAGATTCTACCTGCTGCCTTGGTCATTCAAGCCACAAAGTCAGAGAAAGACTCATTAGATGTCTGAATTATCTTGGACAAATAAAGGTTACTGCCTTCCTTCCTAGGGAGGGACTTCCATGCCTTTACTGCAGCTGATGCTATCTGTGCATAGACCTGCCAAGGATGAGCGGTCTGGTCATTCACGTGTACGCCAACTCCCACCAGCATGTCAAAAGTCCATAATTGTTGTCCCTCAGTATTTGCATTAATCCTAGCTTGTGCTTGCAATGTCTCATGCCGCAAGGCCTTCCACTCTAGGTATTGGCCCATATTGTTAAGTACCGCCTTCACTGTGTCCTGCCAGTCTCCTGGCGTCATAGCAGCTGTACCTAACCTCTCCACTTGGGCTACAGTAAAATTAGCTCCAATTCCATATGTACGCACTGCCTCAGCTAATTCTTTGACCTGTTATAGTCTATGGGGGCATGAACTCGGGCACCTTCTGCTGTTTCAAAGACCGAAAATGTGAGCTGTAGCTGTCTCCAAACTCCTGGACTGAGAAATTAATTAGGGCATTGCCTGAGGCATAGGCTGGAGGCAAGGGTGGGGCTGAGGAATTCAAAGTCTTTCTTAGTCTTATCTCAGAACCACTACCCTTTGTATAGACAGCTGCTTCCTGCCCAGACTCTCTTCATCTCCTTGCATTAGGTCATCCTCAGAGCTGCTAAGGTTTATGGAAGCAGGCTCCTTGATTGAGTGCTGGGGGCTCCCCACGAACTCCCGTTTCTCTTCACCAGCCAGTGAAGGTTTCTTAGCTTTAATAGCCCTGCAGTGTCCTCTATTCCTCCTGAATATTCTTTCCTATAACCTAGACTTCCTTGTCTGTTTCTCTTTTTCCAAGCCCTATGGCTGGATGCCGGCTACCAACACCCTGGTTCTGATAGCTTGGAGCAGACCTTTTTTGAAACCTTTTGACTTGCCCTACTAGCTGTGCTTCAGGCTGGATCCTCACAACACAAGTAGACTAAAAGCAAAAACCACAAGAGCAAGAGGCCAGCTGCAGCAGCAGCAGCAGTGAATGAAAATTCGGTCACAACGAAGGTTTCCACCCCAAGCATACCTTCCAGAGATGTACCTCGACTCCCACTGTTTGTTAACCCGCCCCAAAACTTGGGTGGTCTTCCGCAGCGCCTTGAAATTCCCGGGTTTCAAGCACCAGATGTTCCCTGCACCTCCCAAGTCCCGTTTCGCCTGCGAATAAGGATGCGAGATGCAATAGTCCGGGTATTACTGCAAACGAGGATTTACTTCGTGTAACGGTTAAAGCGGAAAGACAGAAAAGGCCAGAAGCGGCACCGCTTAAATACGCCCTAGAGTGACGTGTCACTTCTGATTGACTGTTCACTCATCACCCAATATTACACCTCAGAATTGGCCAGTGACTTGGCGGCTTTCTGCCTTTGGCAGCTGTGCAGTTAATTGTTTCCAAGTGGGAAGAGACGGGGAGGCCAGCACATCTTGGAATGGAACCAATGACCACGGCTTCCTACACCCTTCTGACTTCTCCTCCCCTCTACATGCCTTTCTGTCCTCGCATCTCTCTGGATGCCCTTCTGTCTTCTCCTCTATCTGGATGACCTTCTGTCCCCTTTTGTCTCTGGATGCACTTCTTCTTTTCATCACTATGGATGAACTTCTGTTGTCTCCTCTCTCTGGATGACCTTCTGCCTCATCATCTCTCTAGATGCCCTACTGTTCTATTCTTTCTCTCCATTCCTATTCTGTACTCTCATCCCTCTAGTTGATCTTCTGTCGCTCATCTCTGTGGATGTCCTTCTGTTCTCTCCTCTCTCTGGAAGATCTTCAGTTCTCTCATATCTCTGGATGACCTTGGGTCCTCTCCTCTGTCTAAATGCTCTCTGTTCTCTCCATCTCTCTGCCCTTCTGTCTTCTCCTCTCTCTACATGCCTTTCTGTTCTCTCCACTCTCTGATGCACTTCTGTCCTTTTCCTCTATTTTTATGCTTTATGTCCTCTTTCCCTCTGGATGACCCTTCTGTCTTCTCCTCTCTCTGTATGCCCTTCTGTCTTCTCCTCTCTCTGGATGCTCTTCTGTAATTTCCTCTCTCACTTGATGCATTCTGTCTTCTCCTCTCTCTGGATGCACTTCTGTCTTCTCCCCACTCTGGATGCCCTTCTGTCCTCTCCTCTCTCTGTATGCCCTTCTGTTCTCTCCTCTCGTAGGATGCCCTTCTGTCCTCTTCTCTCTCTGGATTCCTTCTGTCCTCTAATATCTCTCTTTGTCTTTCTGTTCTCGTCTCTCTATGGAGGCTCTCCGTACTCTCAACTCTCTGGATGCCCTTCTGTTCTCTCCTCTCTCTGATGCCCTTCTGTTCTCTCCTCTCTCTGGATGCCCTTCTGTCTTCTCTTCTACTCTGGGATGCCCTTCTTTTCTCTTCTCTTTGGATACCCTTTTGTCCTCTCCTCTCTCTGGATGCCCTTCTATCTTTTCGTCAATCTGGATGACCTTCTGTTGTCTCCTCTTTCTGGATTACCTTCTGTTCCTCCTCTTTCTGGATGCCCTTCTGTTTTCTCCTCTCTCTGCATGCCCTTCTGTCCTCTTCTCTCTCTGGATTCCCCTTCTGTCCTCTAATCTTTCTGGTTGCTTTTCTGTTTTCTTCTCTCTATAAAAGCTCTCCTGTACTCTCATCACTCTGGAATGCCCTTCTCTATGGATGACCTTCTGTACTCTCCTATCTCTGAATGCCCTTCTGCCTTCTCCTCTCTCTGATGCTCTTCTGTTTCTATCCTCTATCCAGATGCACATCTGTCCTCTCCTCCTCTCTCTTTATGACCTTCTGTTTTCTTCACTCTCTGAAGCCCTTCTGTTTCTCTCCTCTCTATGTAGGCCATTCTGTCCTCTCCTCTCTCTGGATGCGCTTCGGTCTTCTCCTTTCTCTGGATGCCCTTCTGTCTTTTTGTCACTCTGGATGACATTCTTTTATCTCCTCTTTCTGGATTACCTCTGTTCTCTCCTCTTTCCAGATGCCCTTCTGTTTTCTCCTCTCTCTGCATGCCCTTCTGTTCTCTCCTCTCTCTTCTGATCATTCCTGTCTCTCCTCTCATCTCTCTTACTGCTCTTCTCTCTGCTTCTCTCTGTCTTCTCTTTCCTCAGTGCTCTCTTCTCTATCTGCTCTCTGCTGATCTGTTCTTTCTCTCCTTCTCTCTCTCTCTACATGCCCTTCTGTTCTCTCAGCTCTCTAGATTCCCTCATTCCCTCATCTCTCTGGATGCCACTCTGTACTCTTCTCTTTATGGATGCTCTTCTGTTCACTCATCTCTCTAGATTCTCTTCTGTCCTATCATCCCTCAGGATGCCCGTCTGTCCCCTTCTCTCTCTGGATGCCTTCTGATCGCTCATTTCTGAGGATGCCCTTCTGTTTTACTCCTCTCTCTGGAACATCTTCTGTTCTCTCATCTCTCTGGATGGCCTTGTGTCCTCTCCTCTGTCTGAATGTTCTTCTGTTCTCTCATCTCTCTGGATGCCCTTGTGTGCCCTCCTCTTTTTGGATGCCATTCTGTCCTCTTTTTTCTCTGGATGCCCTTCTTTTTATGCTCTCTATGGATGCTCCTCTGTTCTCTTATCTCTATTGATGCCCTTCTGCCCTCTCCTCTCTCTGGATGTCCTTCTGTATTCTCCTCTTTCCCTATGCCCTTCTGTTCTCTCATTCTCTCGATGCCCTTCAGTTTTCTTCTATGTCTGGATGCCCGTCAATTTTCTCCTCACTCTGGATATCCTTCTGTCTTCTCTTCTCTCTAGATGCCCTTCTGTTCTCTCCTCTCACTGGATGCCCTTCTGTTTTCTCCTCTCTCTGGATGCCCTTCTGTTCTCCTTTCCGGATGCCTTTCTGTCCAATCCTTTCTCTGGATGCCTTCTGTATTTTCCATCTCTTTGGATGAACTTCTGTTCTCTCCTCTATCTGGATGCCCTTCTGTCCTTTCCTCTCTCTGGAATTTTTTCTGTCCTCTCATATCTCTTGTTGCCCTTCTGTTCTCTTTTCTCTCTAGATTATCTTCTGTTCTCTCATTTCTCTGGATGCCCTTCTGTTCTCTCCTCTTTCTGGATGCCCTTCTATTCTCTCCTCTCTTTGGATTCCTTCTGTCTGCTCCTCTATCTGGATGCCCTATAGCTCTCTCCTCTCTCTGAATGCCCTTCTGTCTTCACCTCTTTCTGGATTCACTTCTGTGCTCCCCTCTCTCTGGATGCCTTTCTGCTCACTCATCTCACTGGATGCCCTTTGTCTTCTCCTTTCTCTGGATGCCCTTCTGTCTTCTCTGCTCTCTGGATACCATTCTATTCTGTACTCTCTCAGGATGCTCTTCTGTCTTCTCTACTCTCTGGATGCCCGTATATTCTGTCCTTTCTGTGGATGCCCTTCTGACCTCTCCTTCCATGGATGCCCATTGTCTCTCCTCTCTCTGGAAGCCCTTCTGTCCTCTCTCTCTCTCTGGATGCCATTCTGTCCTGTCCTATCTCTGGCTGGCTTTCTGTTCTCTCCCTCTCTGCATCCCATCTGTACTCTCCTCTCTCTGGATGCCCTTCTGTCCTCTCCTCTCTCAAGTTGCCCTTCTGTCCTCTCCTCTCTCTGGATGCCCTACTGTTTTCTCCTCTCTCTGGATTCTCTTCTTGTCTTCTCCTCTCTCTGGATGTCCTTCTCTTCTTCTTCTCTTCTCTCTCAAGATCCTTGTGTCCTCTATTCTCTTCTGTTCTCTCTCAAGATCCCTTGTGTCCTCTATTCTCTCTGGATACCCTTCTGTTCTCTGGTAACTCTGGATTCCCTTTTCTGTTCTCCTCTGTCTTGATGCCCTTCTGTCCTCTCCTCTCTCTGGATGCCCTTCTGTTCTCTCCTCTCTGACTATGACCTTCTGTTCTCTCCATTCTCTCGATGCACTTCAGATTCTCCTCTCTCTGATGCCCGACAATTTTCTCCTCTCTCTCGGATATACTTCTGTCTTCTCCTCTCTAGATGCCCTTCTGTTCTCTCCTAACTCTGTATTCCCTTCTTTACTCCTTCTCTCTGGATGCCCTTCTGTCTTCTTCTCTCTCTTGAAGCCCTTCTGTCCTCTCCTCTCTCCAGATGCCCTTCAGTTATCTCCTCTCTCTGGGTGCCCTTCTGTCCTCTCTTCTCTTTGGATGCTCTTATGTTGTCTCCTCACTCTCGATGCTCTTCTGCTCTTCCCAATCTGTGAATGCCTGTTGTCCTCTCCTCTCTCTACATGCCTTTCTGTTCTCTCCTCTCTCTGGATACACTTGTGTCCTCTCCTCTCTTTTTATGCCCTTCTGTCTTCTCCTCCATCTGGATTACCTTCTGTTCTCTCATTTCCCTGGATTTACTTCTGTCTTCTCTCTCTGGATGAACTTCTGATCTCTCCTCTCTCTAGATGCTCTTTTGTCTTCTCTTCACTCTGGGTGCCCTTCTGTTCGCTCCTCTCTATGGATGCCTTCTGTCCTCCCTCTCTCTGGATTCCCTACTGTCCTCTCCTTTCTCTGGATTTCCTTTTGTCCGCTTGTACTGCTGGTTTTCCTTCTGTTCTTTTCTCTCTGTAGATTCTCTTCTGTCCTCTAATCTCTCTGGATGTCCTTCTGTCTTTTCTTCTTTCTCTTGAAGCCCTTCTGTCCTCTCCTCTCACCTCCAGATGCCCTTCGTTATCTCCTATCTGTGGGTGTCCTTCTGTCCTCTCTTCTCTTTGGATGCCCTTCTCTCCTCTCCTCTCTCTGGATGCACTTCTGTTTCACCTCTATGGATGCCCTTCTCTCTTATCCTCTCTCTGAATGCCCTTCTGTTCTCTCCTCTCACTGGATGCCCTTCTATCTTCTCTATTCTCTGGATGCCTTCTGTCTTCTCTGCTCTCTGGATACCGTTCTATTCTGTACTCTCTCTGAATGGCCCTTCTGTATTCTCTACTCTCTGGATGCCCATTTGTTCCTCCTCTCTCTGTGGATGCCCTTTCTGGACTCTTCTCTCCATGGATGCCCTTCTGCTCTATCCTCTCTCTTGATACCCTTTCTGTCTTCTCCTCTCTCTGGATGGCTTTCTGTTCTCTCCTCTCTCTGATCCTTCTGTACACTCCTCTCTCTGGATGCCCTTCTGTCCTCTCCTCTCTCTGAATGCCCTTCTGTCCACTCCTCTCTCCTGATGCCCTTCTGTTCTCTCCTCTCTTTGGCTTTCCTTCTGTCTTCTAAACTCTATGGATGCCTAATGCTCTCTCCTCTCTCTGAATGCCCTTCTGTCTTCTCCTCTCTCTGGATTCACTTCTGTTCTATGCTCTCTCTGCATGCCCTTCTGTCCTCTTCTCTCTCTCTGGATGCCTATCTGTTTCTCTCTCTCTCCAGATGCCTGTCCGTTTCTCTCCTCTCTCTGATGCACTTTGTTCTTTCTTCTCTCTGGATGCCCTTCTATCCTCTCCTCTCCCTGGATGCCCTTCTGTTCTCTCCTTTTTCTGGAAGCCCTTCTGTTCTCTCCTCTCTCTGTATGCTTTTCTATACTCTACTCCCTCTGGATGCCCTTCTGTCTTCTCCTCTCTCTGGATGCCCTTTTGTTCTCCTCTCCAGATGACTTTCTGTCCTATCCTCTCTCTGGATGCCCTTCTGATTTCTCATCTCTCTGGATGACCTTCTGGTCTCTCCTCTAAATGGATGCCCTTCTGTCTTCTCCTCTCTCAGGATGTCCTGTTTTTTCCTTTCTCTGGATGCCATTGTGTCCTCTCCTCTCTATGGATGCCCTTCTGTCTTCTCTTCTCTATGGATGCCCTTCTGTCCTCTCCTCTCCTTTGATGCCCTTCTGTTTTCTTCTCATCTAGTATGATGCTCTTCTATTCTCTCCTCTCCCTGAATGCCCTTCTGTCTTCTACTGTCTCTGGATGCCTTCTGTACTCCCTTCTCTCTGGATGCCCTTCTGTACTCTACCGCTCTCTGGATGCCCTTCTGTCTCTCTACTCTCCTCTGAATTTTTTTTTCTGTACTCTCATATCTCTGGTTGCCCTTCTGTTCTCTTTCACTCTAGATTTATCTTCTGTTCTCTCATCTCACTGCATGCCTTCTGTCCTCTCTTTATGGATGCCCTTCTATTCTCTCCTCTCTTTGGATCCCTTCTGTCTTCTCACTTTCTGGATGCCCTAATGCTCTCTCCTCTCTCTGAATGCACTTCGTCTTGTCCTCTCTATCTGGATGCCTTTCTTCTGTCCTCTTCTATCTCTGGATGCCTTTCTGTCCTCTTCATCTCTTTAGATGTCCTTCTGTCCTCTCCTCTCTCTGATGCCTTTCTGTTTTCTACTCACACTGGTTGCCCTTTTGTCTTCTCCTTTCTCCTTGATGCCCCTTCTGTCTTCTTTGCTCTCTGGATGCCCTGTCTTTTCTCTCCTCTCTGTGGATGCCCTTGCTGACCTCACCTTCCACGGATGCCCTTCTGTTACTCCTCCTCTCTCTGGATGCCCTTCTGTGCTCTCCCTCTCTCTAGATGACCTTCTGTCCCAACTTCTCTCTGGATGCCTTTTGGTCCTCGTCCTCACTCTGGATGCCTACTGTTCTCGTTCCTCTCTCTGGATTCTTTTTGTCTTCCTCCTCTCTCTGGATGCGCTTTCTCTTCTCTCTCCTCTTCAAGATACACTTGTGTCCTCTATTCTCGTCTGGATATCCTTCTGTTCCTCATCTCTCTGGATTCCCTTTTGTGCTCATCCTCTCTCTTTGATGCCCTTCCTGTCCTCTCCTCTCTCTTGTATGCCCGGTCTGTGTTCTCCTCTTTCCCTATGCCCTTCTGTTTTACTCTCAATTCTCTCGATGCCTTCAAGTCTTCTCCTCTCTTTTATGCCCGATCAATTTTCTCCTCACTCTGGATAT
>NW_023045499.1:0-29361 GCF_011762505.2 Arvicanthis niloticus | reverse complement strand
GGCATCTAGAAAAAGGAGAGAAGAGGAGGGCACCCAGAGACAGGAGAAGACAGAAGGGTATCCACAGAAAAGAGAACAGAAGGCTACCCAGAGGGAGGAGAATACAGAAGGGCATCGGGATAATGAAGAGAACTTAAGGCCTTCCAGAGAGAGGAGAGGACAGAAGGGCATCCAGTGAGAAGGGAGGACAAAAGGGCATCCAGAAAGAGGAGAGAACAAAAGTAAATCCAGAGAGAGGAGAAGACAGAAGGGAATCCAAAGAGAGGAGAGAAAAGAAGGGCATCTAGAAAAAGGAGAGGACAGAAGGGCATCCAGTGAGAGGACAGAAAAGAATGGAATCCAGAGAGAGTAGAAGATAGACGCATATCCAGAGTGAAGAGAGAATTGTAGGGCATCAACAAAGAGGAGAAGACATAAGGGCATCGAGACAGAGGAAAGAACAGAAGGGCATCAAGAGAGAGGAGAAGTAAGAAGGGAATCCAGAGAGAGGAGAGGACAAAAGAGCATCCAGAGAGAGGAGAGTACAGAAGTGAATCCAGAGAGAAGAGAAAACAGAAGCGCATCCAGAGAGAGGAGAAGACAGAAGAAAATCCAAAGAGAGGATAGAACAGAAGAGCATACAGAGAGAGGAGAAGACAGAAGGGCATACAGAGAGAGGAGAGGACAGATTGGCATCCAAAGAGAGTAGAGAACAGAAAGCTAGCCAGAGTGAGGAGAAGGCAGAATGGCATCCGGAGAGAGGAGAGAACAGAAGGTCATCCAGAAAAAGGAGAGAACAGAAGGGCATCCAAGGTGAGGAGAGAACAGAAGGGCATTCAGAGAGAGAGGAGAGAGCAGAAGGGCATCCAGAGAGAGGAGAGGACAGAAGGACATCCAAGGTGAGGAGAGAACAGAAGGGCACTCAGAGAGAGGAGAGAGCAGAAGGGCATCCAGAGAGAGGAGAGAACAGAAGGACATCCAGAGAGAGGAGAGCACAGAATGGCATCCGGATAGACGAGAGAACAGAAGGGCATCCAGAGAGAATAGAGTACAGAAGGGCAGCTAGAGAGAGGAGAGAAGAGAAGGGCATTCAGAGAGAGGAGAAGAAAAAAAGGGAATCCAGAGAGGAGAGAACAGAAGGGCATTCAGAGAGAGGTGAGGACAGAAGGGCATCCAGAGAGAAGAGAGGACAGTAGGGCATCCAGAGAGAGGCATGTGAGGAAGGGCATCCATTGAGAGGAGAGGATAGAAGGGATACAGAGAGAGGAGAGAACAGAAAGCCATTTAGAGAGAGGAGAAGACGAGTGGCATCTAGAGAGAATAGAGAACAGAACGGCATCCAGAGAGACTAGAGAACAGAAAGGCATCCATGGAGGGAGAAATTCAGAACGGCATCCAGAGATAGGAGAGAACAAAAGGGCATCCAGAGTGAGGAGAAGACAGAAGGGCATCCTTAGAGAGGAGAGGACAGAAGGGCATCTTTACAGAGAAAAGTATAGAAGGGCCTCTAGAGAGAAGAGGACAGAAGAGAATCCAGAAAGAGGAGAGGACAGAAGGGCATCCAGAGAGAGGAGAGAATAGAAGGAATCCAATGAAAAGAGAAGTCAGAAGGGCATCTATAGAGAGGAGAGGACACAAGGGCATCCCAAGAGAGGAGAAAACAGAAGGGCATCCAGAGAGATGAGAGAACAGAAGAGAGTCCAGAAAGAGGAGAGAACATAAGGGCATCTAGAGTGATCAGAAGACTGAAGGACATAGAGAGAGAAGAGGACAGAAGGGCATCCAGAGATAGGAGAGAACAGAAGGGCAACCAGAGAGTGGAGAGGACAGAGGGGCATCCAGAGAGTGGAGAAAACAGAAGGGTATCCAGAGAGAGGAAAGTACAGAAGGACATCAAGAGCGAGGGGAGTACATAAGGGCATCCAGAGAAAAAGGAAGACAGAAGGGCATACAGAGAGAAGAGATGACCGAAGGGCATGCCGAGAGAGGAGAGAACACAGGGGCATCCAGAGAGATTAGAGAACAGAAGAGAATCCAGAAAGAGTATAGAACAGAAAGGCATCCAGAGCGGGCAGAAGACTGAAGGATATCCAGAGAGAGAAGAGGACAGAAGGGCATGGGGAGAGATGAGAATACAGAAGGGCATGCAGAGAGAGAAGAGGACAGAAGGGCATCCAGTGAGAGGAGAGAAGAGAATGGCATCCAGATAGAATAGAAGACAGAAGGGTATAAAGAGTCATGAGAGAATTGTAGGGCATCCAGAGACAGGAGAAGACAGAAGGGCATCAGGACTGAGGAACGAACAAAATTGCATCAGGAGAGAGAAGAAGAGAAAAGAAAGAACAGAAGCTTATACAGAGAGAAGATAACTGAAAAGAACCCAGAAAGAGGAATGGACAGATGGGCATCCAGAGAGAGGAAAGAACAGAAGAGAATCCAGGAAGAGGAGAGAACAGAAGGGCAACCAGAGAGAGGAGAAGACAGAAGGACATCCAGAGAGAGAGGAGAGGACAGAAGGGCATCCAGAGGGAGGAGAAGACAGAAGGGCTTATAGAGAGTAGAGAGGGAAGAATGGCATCCCGAGAGAGGAGAGAACAAAGGGCATCCAGAGAGAAGAGAAGACAGAAGGGCATCCAGAGAGAAGAGAGGACAGAAGGGCATTCAGAGATAGGAGAAGACAGAAGGGCATTCAGAGAGAGGAGAGAACAGAAGGGCATCCATAAAGAGGAGAGAACAGAAGGGCATCAAAAGAGAGGAGAAGACAGAAGGGAATCCAGAGAGAGGACAGAACAGAAGGGCATCCAGAGAGAGGAGAGAGCAGAAGGGCATGAAGAGATAGCAGAGATCAGAAGGGTATCCAGAAAGAGGAGAAGACAGTAGTGCATCGGGAGATAGAGGAGACAGAATGGCTTCCAGAGAGAGGGAGGACAGAATGGCCTCCAGAGAGAAGAGAGAAAAGAAGGACATCCAGAGAGAGGAGAGGTCAGAAGGGCATCCACAGAAAAGAGTAAAGAAGGCCATACAGAGAGAGGAAAATACAGAAGGGCATCTAGATAGAGGAGAGAATAGAAGGGCATCAGGAGAGAGGAGAAGACAGAATGTCATGCAGAGAGAGGAGAGAACAGAAGTGCATCCAGAGACAGGAGAGAACAGAAGGGCATCGGCAGAGAGGAGAATACAGAAGGTCATGCAGAGAGAGGAGAGGATAGAATGGCATCCAGAGAGAGGAGAAGACAGAAGGGAATCCAGAGAGAGGAGAGAACACAAGGGCATCCTGAGACAGGAGAGAGCAGATGGGCATCCAGAGAAAGGAGAAAACAGAAGGGTATCTGAAGAGAGGAAAGAAAAGAAGGGCATCCAGAAAGAGGAGAGAACAGGAGGGCATCCAGTGAGTGGAGAAGACAGAAGGGAATCCTGAGAAATGAGAGAAGAGAAGGGCATACAGAGACAGGAGAGAACAGAAGGGCATGGGGAGAGAGGAGAGGACAGAAGGACATCTAGGGAAATTAGAGAACAGAAGAGAATCCAGAAAAAGGAGAGAACAGAAGGGCATCCAGAGAGAGCAAAAGACTGAAAGACATCCAGAGAGAGAAGAGGACAGAAGCACATCCGGAGAGAGGAAAAGACAGCAGGGCATCCAGAGAGAGGAGAGAACAGAAGGGCATCCAGAGAGAGGAGAGAGCAGAAAGGCATCCAGAGAGTGGAGAAGATAGATGGGCATCCGTAGAGAGGATAGAACAAAAGGGCATTCAGAGAGAGGAGAGAACAGAAGGTCATCCAGAGAGGAGAAGACAGATGAGCATACAGAGAGAGGAGAGGACACAAGTGCATCCAGAGAGAGGAGCGTACAGAAGGGCATCCAGAGGGAGAAGAAAACAGAAGGGCGTCCAGAGAGAGGAGAGAACAGAAGGGCATCCATAAATAGGAGAAGAGAGGAGGCATCCAGATGTAGAAGAGGACTGAGGGGCATCCTGAGAGAGGAGAGGACAAAAGGGCATTCAGGGAAAGAGGAGAACAGAAGGTCATCCAGTGAGAGGAGAGTACAGAAGGGTATCACGAGACAGCAGAGAACAGATGGGTATCCAGAAAGAGGAGAAAACAGAAGGGCATCAGGAGATAGGAGAAGACAGAAGGGCATCCAGAGAAAGGAGGAGACAGAATTTCCTCCAGCTAGAAGACAGAGTAGAAGGTCATGCAGAGAGAGGAGAGGAAAGAAGGGCATCCACATAAAATAGTAGAGAAGGCCATACAGAGAGAGCAGAAGACAGAAGGGCATCTAGATAGAGGAGAGAACAGAAGGGCAACCAGAAAGAGGAGAGAACAAAAGGGCATCAAGAGAAGTAGAAGACAGAGCAAATCCAGAAAGACTAGAGAACAGAAGGGCTTTCGGAGATATTAGAGAGCAGAAGGGCATTGGGAGAGAGGAGATGACAGAATGTCATCCAGAGAGAGGAGAGAACAGAAATGCATCCAGAGAGAGGAGAAGACAGAAGGGCATCCAGAGAGAGGAGAGGATAGAACGGCATTCAGAGAGAGGAGAAGACAGAGCGAATCCAGAGCAAGGAGAAGATGCAACGGCATCCAGAGAGGAGAAGACACAAGGGAATCCAGAGAGAGGAGAGAACAGAAAGCCATCCAGAGAGAGCAGAGAGCACAAGGGCATCCAGAGAGAGGATAAGACAGAAGGGCATCCGGAGAGAGGAGAAAACAGAAGTGCAACCAGAAAAAGGAGAAGACAGAAGGGAAGGCGGTGAGAGGAGTGAACAGAAGAGGATAGGGAGAGAGAAGACAGAAGGGCATCCAGAGAGATGATAGAACTGGAGTGAATACTGAAAGAGGAGACTACAGAAGTACAGCCAGAGAGAGCAGAAGACTGAAGGACATCCTGAGAGAGAAGGGGACTGAAGGGCATCCGGGGAGAGAAGAGAACAGAAGGGCATCCAAAGAGAAGAGAGGACAGAAGGGCATCTAGTTAGAGCAGAGAACAGAAGGGCATCCAGAAAGAGGACAAGACAGAAGGGCATCTAGAAAGAGGACACGAACAGAAAGGCATCTAGAGAGCGGAGAGAACAGAAGGGCATCCAGAGAGAGGGGAAGACAGAAGGGCATTCAGTTAGTGGAGAAGACAGAAGGGCATTAAGGGGGAGGAGAAGACAGAATGGCATACAGAGAGAAGAGGATAGATGGGCATCCAGAGTGAGGAGAAGACAAAATGGCATGCAGAGAGAGTAGAGAACAGAAGTGAATTCAGAGAGAAGAGAGAGCAGAAAGGCATCCAGGAAGAGGAGAGAAGAGAAGAGAATCCAGAGAGAGGAGAGAACAGAAGGGCATCCAGAGAGAGGAGAGAACATAAGGGCATCCAGAGAAAGGAGAAGACAGAAGGGCATCCCGAGAGAGGAGAGGACAGAAGGGCATACAGGTAGAGTAGAGAACATAAGGGCATACAGATTGAAGAGAGAACAGAAAGGCATCTAGTTAGAGCAGAGAACAGAAGGCCATCCAGAAAGAGAAGAAGACAGAAGGGCATCCAGAGACAGGGGAGGACAGAAGGGCATCCACAGAAAAGAGAACAGAAGGCCATCCAGAGTGAGGATAAGACAGAAAGGCATCTGGATACAGGAGAGAACAGAAGTGCATCCTGAGAGAGGAAATGACAGAATGGTATGCGGAGAGAGGAGAGAACAGAAGGGCATCCAGAAAGAGGAGAGAACAGAAGGGCATCAAGAGAGAGCAGAAGACAGAAGGGAATCCAGAGAGAGGAAAGGACAGAAGGACATCTTGAGAGAAGAGAGAACAGAAGGGCATCCACAGAGTGGACAGAGCAGAAGGGCATCCAGAGAGAGGAGAATACAGAAGGGCATCAAGAAAGAGTAGAGGACAGAAGATCATCCAGAGAGAGGAGAGAACAGAAGGGCATCCAGAGAAGGAGAAGCCAGAAGTGAATCCAGAGAAAGGAGAGAACAGAAGGGCATTCGGAGAGAATAAAGAAGAGATGGGCATCAGGAGAGACTAGAAGACAGAAAGTCATCCATAGAGAGGAGATGACAGAAGGGCATCCAGAGAGAGGAAAAGAAAAATAGGGAATCCAGAAAAAGGAGAGAACAGAAGTTCATGCAGAGATAGGAGAAGACAAAAGGGCAACCAGAAAGAGGAGAGGATAGAACGGAATCCAGATGGAGGAGAAGACAGAAGAGAATCTAGAGAGAGGAGAGAACAGAAAGGCATTCAGAGAGAGGAGAGAGTAGAAGGGCATCAAGAGAGAGGAGAAGACAGTAGGGCATCTAGAGAGAAGAGAGAACAGAAGGGCATCCAGAGAGAGAAGAGAACAGAAGGGCATCCAGAGAGAGGAGAATAGAGAAGGGCATCCAAGGGAAGAGAGAACAGAAGGGCATCCAGAGACAGGAGAGAGCAGAAGGGCATCCAGAGAGAGGAGGAGACAGAAGGGAATTCAGAAGGAGGAGAAGACAGAAGGGCATTGGGAGAATGGAGAAGACAGAAGGGCATGCAGAGAGAGGAGAGCAAAGAAGGACATCCACATAAAATAGTACAGAAGGCCATACAGAGAGAGGAGAAGACTGAAGCGCACCTAGATAGAGGAGAGAACAGAAGGGCATCTAGAAAGAGGAGAGAACAGAGGGCTTTCAGATATGGAGAAGAGAAAAGCGAATCCAGAGAGAGGAGAGAACAGAAGGGCATTGGGGAGAGGAGAGACCAGAGTGCATCAGGAGAGAGGAGAAGACAGAAGAGCATCCAGAGAGAGGAGAGAACAGAAGGGCATCCAGATAAATGAGAGATCAGTAGGGCATCAAGAATGATGAGAGAACAGAAGGGCATTAAGAGAGAGGAGAGAGTAGAAATGCATCCAGACAGAAGAGAGGACAGAAGGGACTCCAGAGAGATTAGAGGACAAAAGGGCATCCAGATAGAGGTGAGTACAGAGGTGAATCCAGAGAGAAGAGAGAACAGTATTTCATCCAGTGAGAGGAGAAGACAGAAGGGAATACAAAGAGAGGAGAGAACAGAAGGGCATACAGAGAGAGCAGAGGACAGAAGGGCATACAGAGAGAGGAGAGGACAGATGTTCATCCAGAGAGAGGAGAGAACAGAAAGCCATCCAGAGTGAGGAGAAGGCAGAAGGGCATCCTGAGAGAGGAGAGAACAGATGGGCATCCAGAAAAAGGAGAGAACAGAAGGGCATCCAGAGTGAGGAGAGAACAGAAGGACATTCAGAGAGGAGAGAGCAGAAGGGCATCCATAGAGAGGAGAGGACAGAAGGGCATCCAGAGAGAGGAGTGCACAGAAGGGCATCCAGAGAGATGATAGAACATGAGAGAAAACAGAAAGAGGAGAGAACAGCAGCCCATCCAGAGAGAGCATAAGACTGAAGGACATCCTGAGAGAAAAGAGGACTGAATGGCATCCAGAGAGAGGAGAAGACAGAAGGGCATCCAGAGAGAGATAACAGAATTGCATCCAGTGGGATTAGAGAACAGAAGGGCATCCAGGCAGAGAAGAGAACAGAAGGCCATCCAGAGAGAGGAGAGAGCAGAGAGCAGAAAGGCATACAGAAAAAGGAGAAAACAGAAGGGCATCGGGAGAGAGGAAAAGATAGAAGGTCATCCAGAATGAGGAGATGATGATGGAAGGGCATACAGAGAGAAGAAAAAAATAGGGAATGCAGAGAGAGGAGAGAAGAGAAGTGTATCCTGAGAGAAGATGGCAGAAGGGTATGCAGAGAGAGAAGAGAACAGAAGGGCATCCAGAAAAGTAGAGAACAGAAGGGCATCAAGAGAGAGGAGAAGACAGAAGGGAATCCAGAGAGAGGAGAGGACAGAAGGACATCCTGAGAAACGAGAGAACAGAAGTGCTTCCTGAGACAGGAGAAAGCAGAAGGGGGTCCAGAGAGAGGAGAAGACAGAAGGGCATCCAGAGAAAGTAGAGGACAGAAGGGTATCCAGAGAGAGGAGAAAACATAAGGGCTTCAAGAGAGAGAAGAGAACAGAAAGGCATCCAGAAAGAGGAAAAGAGAGAAGGCATCAGGATGGAGAATAAGACCGACGGGCACCCTGAGAGAGGCAGAGGATAGAAGGCATTCATGGAGAGAAAAGAACAGAAGGGCATCTAGAGAGAAGAGAGGACAGAAGGGCATCTAGAGAGAGCAGAGAACAGAAAGGCATCCAGAAAGAGAAGATAGAAGGACATCGGGAAATAGGAGAAGACAGAAGGGCATCCAGAGAGAGGAGAGAAAAGAAGGGCATCCACATAAAATAGTACAGAAAGCCATACAGAGTGAGGAGAAGACAGAAGGGCATCCAGAATGAGGAGAGAACAGAAGGGCCTCCAGAGAAGGAGAAGACAGAAGCGAAACCAGAGAGAGAAGAGAAGAGAAGGGCATTCGGGCATTCGGGGAGAGTAGAGAACAGAAAGTCATCGGGAGAGAGGATAAGACAGAAGGTCATACAGAGAGAGGAGATGACAGAAGGACATCCAGAGAGAAAAAAATAGGGAATCCAGAAAGAGGAGAGAAGCGAAGTGCATCCAGAGTCAGGAGAAGACAGAAGGGCATCTAGAAAGCGGAGAGACCAGAAGGGCAGTCGGAGAGAGGAGAGAACAGAAGGGCATCAGGAGAGAGAAGACAGAATGTCATCCAGAGAGAGGAGAGTACAGAAATACATCCAGAGAGAGGAGAAGACAGAAGGGCATCCAGTGAGAAGAGAGAACACAATGCCCTCCAAAGTTAGGGGAGAACAGAAGGGAATCCAGAGAGATAAGAGAACAGAAAAGCATCCCGAGAGAGGGGAAGACAGAAGGGCATACAAAGTTAGGAGAGAACAGGAGGGAAATTGTAGAGTGAAAAATTATAAAGGCCATTTTATGAAATATGTGTAGATTTTTCACCTTACTGAAAAGGGAACTGAAAATAAGATTTCAGGCATTCACATTCCAGGTGAAAGACACTTGCTGGATTACATTCCTCAAGCCTCGCCCAAGGCAGGAAGACACATTCCTGACCACAGATAAAAGATGCTGCCACCTAGGTGGGGCTATTGCAGGAAGAAGCAAAGATAGTTAATCTGAAATAGTTGGTAAATAGCATTATAGTACACAATAGCATGGTAAAAACCACATTTTTGAGAAGAATGAGTGTGCAGAGTGATTTCACATGACTCTAGATCATTTGGGCTAGATTCCTCGAAATATTCCACTGTTATTGGTTACCCCTCCCTTGGTCTTCCCAGTGCTATGTTCAAAATTTGTAAAACAACCAATCATGTGTAACCACTTGAAAATGCAACCATTCATGTGTAAGCGCGCGAAAATGCAACCATTCATGTGTAAGCGCGTGAAAATGCCTTCCTTTCCCCACCCCTTGCTATATAAGACCCTTTAACCCACCACTCAGGGCCAAAAACCTTGCTCTTGGATCTAAAGGGCTTGTCGTTTTGACCGCCTGCTTACTTCCCTAATAAAGCCTCTGCTGATTGATTCCAGGTATGGTTTCTTGTGATCTTTGGTTGGTCAGGATTTCTGAAGGCTTGAGAAAGGGTCTCTCAAGTATGGAGGTCTTCACATCCAGAGAGAGGAGAGAACAGAAGGGAATTGAGAGAGTGAGGAGAAGACAGAAGGGCATCCGGAGAGAGGAGAGAACAGAAGGGCATCCAGAAAGAGGAGAAACAGAAGGTCATCAAGAGAGAGGAGAAGACAGAAGGGAATCCAGAGATTGGAGAGAACAGAAGGGCATCCAGAGAGTGGAGAGAGTAGAAGGGAATTCCAGAAAGAGGAGAAGAGAGTAGGGCATCCGGAGAGGGGAGAGAACAGAAGGGCATCCAGAGAGAAGAGAGAGCAGAAGGGCATCCAGAGAGAAGAGAAGTCAGAGGGCATCCAGAGAAAGGAGAAGAAAGTAGAGCATCAACAGAAAAGAGTACAGAAGCACATACTGAGAGAGGAGAAAACAGAAGTGCATCCAGAAAGAGGTGAGAACAGAAGGGCTTTCAGAGAGAAAAGAAGACAGAAGGGAATGTAGAATGAGGAGAGAAATGTAGGGAATCCAGAGAGAGAAGACGAGAGAAGGGCATCAGAAGAAAGGAGAGAAGAGAAGGGCATCCAGAGAGAGGAGATGACAGAAGGGCATCCAGAGAGAGGAGAAATTATAAAGCAAATACAGAGTGCGGAGAGAACAGAAGGGCATCCAGAGGAGGAGAAGACAGAAGTGAATTCAGAGAGAGAAGAGGACAGAAGGACATCCAGATAGAGGAGAAGACAGAAGGGAATCCATAGAGAGGAGAGAACAGAAGGGCATCCAGAGAGAGGAGAAGCCAGAAGGGAATCCAGAGAGAGGAGAGAACAGAACGGAATCCAGAAAGAGGAGAGAGAAGAAGGGAATCCAAAGAGAGGAAAAGACAAAAGGGCATCCGGAATGAGGAGAGAACAGATGGGCATCCAGAGAGACGAGAGAGCAGAAGGGCATCGAGAGAGAGGAGAAAACAGAAGGGCATCTGGAGAGAGGGGAAAACAGAAGGGCATCCAGAGAGAGGAGAAAACATAGGGCATCCAGAGACAGGAGAAGACAAAATGGCATCCACAGGGAGGAGAGAACAGAAGGGCATCCTGAGAGAAGAGCAGAAAGAAGGGCATCCAGAGAAAGTAGAGAGTAGAATGGTATTCAGAGAGTGGAGAAGACAGAAGAACATCCAGAGTGAGGAGAGAACATAAGGGCATCCAGAGAGAATAAAGGACAAAAGGGCATGTATAGAGAGCAGAGAACAGAAGGGTTTCCAGAAAGAGGAGCAGACAGAAGGCCATTGAAAGATAGGAGAAGACAGAAAGGCATCCAGGGAGAGGAGAGGACAGAATGGCCTCCAGACAGAAGAGAGAGAAGAAGGGCATCCGGAAAAAGGAGAAGAGAGAAGGAATCTAGATGGAAAAAAGGACAGACTGAAATCCGGAGAAAGTAGAGGACAGAAGGGAATCCAGGGAGAGAAGAGAACAGAAGGGCATCCAGAGAGAGGAGAGGACACAAGGACATCTAGAGAGAGCAGAGAACAGAAGTGCATCCAGAAAGAGGAAAAGACAGAAGGGCATTGGGAGGTAGGAGAAGACAGAAGGGCATCCAGAGAGAGGAGAGGACAGAATGGCCACCAGAGAGAATAAAGAGCAGAAGGGCATGAAGAGAAAGGAGAGAACAGAAGGTCATCCACAGAGAAGAGTACAGAATGCCATACAGAGACAGGATTAGAGTGAAGGGCATCTAGATAGAGGATTGAACTAAAGGGCATCTAGAGAGAGGAGAGAACAGAAGGGCATCCGGAAAAAGAAAAGAGAAGTCATCCAGATAGAGAAGAGGACAGATGGGCATCTAGAGGGAGCAGAGAACAGAAGGGCATCCAGAAAGAGGAGATGGCAGAAGGGCATTAGGAGATAGGAGAAGACAGAAGGGCATCCATCCATACAGATGAGAGGACAGAATGGCCTCCAGAGAGAAGAGAGATCAGAAGGACATCCATAGAGTGGAGAGGACAGAAGGGCATCCACAGAAAAGAGTACAGGAGGCCATACAGAGCGAGGAGAAGAGAGAAGGGCATCTAGATAGAGTAGAGAACAGAAGATCATCTAGAGAGAGGAGGGAACATAAGGGCATCCAGAGAGAGAAGAGGACAGAGGGGCATCAAGAAAGAGGAGAGAACAGAAGGGCATCCATATAGAGGAGAAGACAGTTGGGAATCCAGGGATAGGAGAGAACAGAAGGGCATTCATAGAGAGGAGGAGACAGTTGGGAATCCAGAGATAGGAGAGAACAGAAGAGAATTCAGAGAGAGGAGAGAGAAGAAGGGCATCCAGAGAGAAAAAAGAGAGAGGGACATCTGAGAGAGGAGAGGACAGAATGGGATCCAGTGAGAGGAGAGAACTGAGGGGCATCTAGAGAGAGCAGAAGACAGAAGGGTATCCAGTGTGAGGAGAAAATTGCCATGCATCCAGAGAGAGGAGAGATAGAAGGGCATTGAGAGAGAAAAGAGAACTGAAGTTCATAGGGATAGAGGAGAAGAAAGAAGGGCATCCAGAGAGAGGAGAGGACAGAAGGGCTTCTAGGTAGAGTAGAGAACAGAAGTGCTTTCGGAAAGACGAGAAGAGAGAAGGAATCCAGAAGGAGAAGAATACAGACGGGTATCTTGAGAGATGAGAGGACAGAAGGGCATCCACAGAGAGAACAGAAGGGCATCCAGAGAGACGTGAGGACAAAGGGACATCTAGTTAGAGCAGAGAACAGAAGGGCATCCAGAAAGAGGAGAAGAAAGAAGGGCATCCAGAGAGAGGGGAGGTAAGAAGGGCATCCACAGAAAAGAGAAGAGAAGGCCATCCAGAGTGAGGAGAATACAGAAGGGCATCTAGATAGAGGAGGGAACAGAAATCATCTAGAGAGAGGAGAGAACAGAAGGGCATTCAGAGAGAGGGGAGGACAGATGGGGATCCAGAGAGAGGAGAGAGCAGAAGGGCATCCAGGAAGAGGAGAGGACAGAAAGGCATCCAGAGAGAGGAGAGGACCAAAGGGCATCCAGAGAGAGTAGAGAACAGAAGTGAATCCAGAGAGAGGAGAGAAAAGAAGGTCATCCAGAGAGAGGAGAGAACAGAAGGGTATCAAGAGAGAGGAGAGGACAGAATGGCATCCACAGATAAGAGAACAGAAGGCTATCCAGTGTGAGGAGAAGACAGAAGGGCATCTAGATAGAGGAGAGAACAGAAAGGCATTTAGAGATAGAAGAGAAGAGAAGGGCATACAGAGAGAGAAGAGGACAGATGGGCATCCAGAGAGAGGAGAGTGCAGAAGGGCATCCAGGAAGAGGAGAGGAGAGAAGGGCATCCAGAGGGAGGAGAGGACCAAAGGGAATCCAGAGAGAGTAGAGAACAAAAGTGAATCCAGAGAGAGGAGGGAACATAAGGGCATCCAGAGAGAGAAGAGGACAGAGGGGCATCAAGAAAGAGGAGAGAACAGAAGGGCATCCATATAGAGGAGAAGACAGTTGGGAATCCAGGGATAGGAGAGAACAGAAGGGCATTCATAGAGAGGAGGAGACAGTTGGGAATCCAGAGATAGGAGAGAACAGAAGAGAATTCAGAGAGAGGAGAGAGAAGAAGGGCATCCAGAGAGAAAAAAGAGAGAGGGACATCTGAGAGAGGAGAGGACAGAATGGGATCCAGTGAGAGGAGAGAACTGAGGGGCATCTAGAGAGAGCAGAAGACAGAAGGGTATCCAGTGTGAGGAGAAAATTGCCATGCATCCAGAGAGAGGAGAGATAGAAGGGCATTGAGAGAGAAAAGAGAACTGAAGTTCATAGGGATAGAGGAGAAGAAAGAAGGGCATCCAGAGAGAGGAGAGGACAGAAGGGCTTCTAGGTAGAGTAGAGAACAGAAGTGCTTTCGGAAAGACGAGAAGAGAGAAGGAATCCAGAAGGAGAAGAATACAGACGGGTATCTTGAGAGATGAGAGGACAGAAGGGCATCC
The DNA here is from genome assembly GCF_011762505.2 of Arvicanthis niloticus. NCBI lineage: Eukaryota > Metazoa > Chordata > Mammalia > Rodentia > Muridae > Arvicanthis > Arvicanthis niloticus. Next base: position 15,884 of record NW_023045499.1, on the reverse strand, counting down.
ACAGAGAGAACAGAAGGGCATCCAGAGAGACGTGAGGACAAAAGGACATCTAGTTAGAGCAGAGAACAGAAGGGCATCCAGAAAGAGGAGAAGAAAGAAGGGCATCCAGAGAGAGGGGAGGTAAGAAGGGCATCCACAGAAAAGAGAACAGAAGGCCATCCAGAGTGAGGAGAATACAGAAGGGCATCTAGATAGAGGAGGGAACAGAAATCATCTAGAGAGAGGAGAGAACAGAAGGGCATCCAGAGAGAGGGGAGGACAGGTGGGGATCCAGAGAGAGGAGAGAGCAGAAGGGCATCCAGGAAGAGGAGAGGACAGAAAGGCATCCAGAGAGAGGAGAGGACCAAAGGGCATCCAGAGAGAGTAGAGAACAGAAGTGAATCCAGAGAGAGGAGAGAAAAGAAGGTCATCCAGAGAGAGGAGAGAACAGAAGGGTATCAAGAGAGAGGAGAGGACAGAATGGCATCCACAGATAAGAGAACAGAAGGCTATCCAGTGTGAGGAGAAGACAGAAGGGCATCTAGATAGAGGAGAGAACAGAAAGGCATTTAGAGATAGAACAGAAGAGAAGGGCATACAGAGAGAGAAGAGGACAGATGGGCATCCAGAGAGAGGAGAGTGCAGAAGGGCATCCAGGAAGAGGAGAGGAGAGAAGGGCATCCAGAGGGAGGAGAGGACCAAAGGGAATCCAGAGAGAGTAGAGAACAAAAGTGAATCCAGAGAGAGGAAAGAACAGAAGGGCATCCAGAGAGAGGAGAGAACAGAAGGGTATCAAGAGAGAGGAGAGGACAAAAGGGCATCCAGAGAGAGGAGAGAACAGAAGGGCATCCAGAGAAAGGAGAAGACAGAAGGGCATCCAGAGAGAGGAGAGAACAGAAGGGCATCCAGAGAAAGGAGAAGACAGAAGGGTATCCAGAGGGAGGAGAGTATAAAAAGACATCCTGAGAGAAGAAAGAACAAAAGGGCATTCAGAGAGATGAGAAAACAGGAGAGAAAATAGAAAGAGGTGAGAACAGCAGCCCATCCAGAGAGAGCATAAGACTGAAGGACATCCTGAGAGAGAGGAGGACTGAAGGGCATCAAAAATTAGGAGAAGACAGAGGGCATCCAGAGATAGGAGACGACAGAATTGCATCCAGAGTGAGGAGAAAATTTTCAGTCATCCAGAGAAAGAAGAAAACAGAAGGGAATCTAGAGAGAAGAGAACAGTAGAGAATCCAGAAAGAGCAGAGGACAGAAGGGCATCCAGAGAGAGGAGAGAATAGAAGGACATCCAGTGAGAGGAGAATGCAGAAGGCCATCCGGAGAGAGGAGAGCACAGAAGGGCATCCCGAGAGAGTTGAGTACAAAAGGACATCCAGAGAGAAGACAGAACAGAAGAGAATCCACAAAGTGGAGAGAACAGAAAGGCATCCAGAGAGAGCAGAAGACTAAAGGATATCCAGAGAACGAAGAGGAAAGAAGGGCTTCTAGAGAGAGGAGAGGACAAAAGGGCATCCAGGTAGAGAAGAGAACAGAAGGACATCCAGAGACAAGGGAGGACAGAAGGGCATCCAGAGAAAAGAGAACAGAAGGCCATCCAGAGTGAGGAGAAGACAGAAGGGCATCTGGATAGAGGAGAGTACAGAAGGTCATCTAAAGAGAGGAGAGAACAGAATGGCATCCAGAGAGAGAGAGAAAACAGAAGTGAATCCAGAGAAAGGAGAAGACAGAAGGGCATTCAGAGTGAGGAGAGGACAGAAGGGCATCCCGAGAGAGTTGAGAACAAAAAGGCATCCAGAGAGAAGAGAGAACAGAAGAGAATCCAGAAAGAGGAGGGAACAGAAAGGCATCCAGAGAGAGTAGAAGACTGAAGGACATCTAGAGAACAAAGATAAAAGAAGGGCATCCAGAGAGAGGAGAGGACAGAAGGGCATCTAGGTAGAGAAGAGAACAGAAGGGCATCCAGAGAGAAGAGAGGACAAAAGGGCATCTAGAAAGAGCAGAGAACAGAAGGGTATCCAGAAAGAGAAGACAGCAGGACATCGGGAGATAGGAGAAAACAGAAGGGCATCCAGAGAGAGGAAAGGACAGAATGTCCTCCAGAGAGAAGAGAGTGCAGAAGGGCATCCAGAGTGATTAGAGGGTCAAAGGGCATTCACCGAAAAGATAACAGAAGTCCATCCAGAGTGAGGAGAAGACAGAAGGGCATCTGGATAAAGGAGGGAAGAGAAGGGCATCTCAAAAGAGGAGAGAACAGAAGGGTATCCAGAGAGAGGATAGAAAAGAAGTGAATCCAGAGAGAGGAGAAGACAGAAGGGCATTCAGAGAGAGGAAAGAGCAGAAGGACATCTAGAGAGAGGAGAAGACACAAGGGAATCCAAAGAGAGGAGAGATCAGAAATGCATCCAGAGAGAGGAGAAAACAGAAGGGCATCCAGAGAGAGGAGAGGAAAGAATGGCATCCAGTGATAGGATAGAAAAGGAGAGCATCCAATGTTAGTGGAGAACAGAAGGGAATCCAGAGAGAGGAGAGAACAGAAGGGCATCCAGACAGAGGAGAAGACAGAAGAAAAGCCAGAGAGAGGAGAGGACAGAATGCATACAGAGAGAGGAGAAGACAGAAGTGCATCCACAGAGAAGAGAGAACAAAAAGCCATCCAGAGTGAGGGAAAACAGAAGGGCATCCAGAGAGAGGAGAAAAAAGAAGGGCTTTCCCAAAAAGGAGAGAACAGAAAGGCATCTGGAGTGAGGAGAGAACAGAAGGGCATTAAGAGAGAGGAGAGAGCAGAAGGACATCCAGACAGAGGAGAGGACAGAAGGGCATCCAGAGAGAGGAGAACCCAGAAAAGCATCTTGGGAGACGATAGAACAGATGGGCATCCAGAGAGAATAGAGGACAGAAGGGCATCTAGAGAGAGGAGAGAATAGAGGGCATCCAGAGAGAGGAGAAGAGAAAACGGGAATCAAGAGAGACGTGAGAACAGAAGGGCATCCAGAGGGTGGAGAGTACAGAAGAGTATCAAGAGAGAACAGAGGACAAAAGGGCATCCAAAAAGAGGATAGAACAGATCAGCATCCAGAGAAAGGAGAAGACAGAGGGCATCCAGAGATAGGAGAGGACAAAAGGACATCAAGTGAGAAGAAAGAACAGAAGGGCATCCAGAGAGATGATAGAACAGGAGAGAAAACAGAAACAGGAGAGAACAGAAGCCCATCCAGAGAGAGCATAAGTCTGAAGGACATGCTGAGAGTGAAGAGGACTGAAGGGCATCCAGAGAGAGGAGAAGACAGAAGGGCATCCAGAGAGAGGAGATGACAGAACTGCATCCAGTGAGAGGAGAGAACAGAAAGCCATCCAGGTAGAGAAGAGGACAAAAGGGCATCCAGAGAGAAGAGAGGACAGAAGGGCATCTAGAGAGAGCAGAGAACAGAAAGGCATCCAGAAAGAGAAGAAGACAGAAGGGCATCCAGGGCCAGGGGAGGTGAGTAGGGCGTCCAGAGAGTGGAGAGCAAAGAAGGTCATCCAGAAAAAGGAGAGAACAGAAGGGCATCCAGAGTGAGGAGAGAACAGAAGGGCATCCAGAGAAGGAGAAGAGAGAATCGAATTCAGCGAGAGGAGAGAACAGAAGGGCATTCAGAGAGAAGAGAGAACAGAAGGGCGTAGGGAGAAAGGAAAAGACAAAAGGTTATCCAGAGAAAGGAGATGACAGAAGGGCATCCATAGAGAGGAAAAAATATGGAACTCAGAAAGAGGAGAGTACAAAAGTGCACCCAGAGAGAAGAGAAGACAGAAGGGCATCCAGAGAGAGGAGAGGGTACAACAGCATCCAGAGAGAGGAGAATACAGAAGGGCATCCACAGAGAGTAGAGGACAGAATGTCATCGAGAGAAAGGAGAGAACAGAATGGCATCCAGAGAGTGTAGAAAACAGAAGAGCTTCAAGAGAGAGGACAGAACAGAAGGGCATCCAGAGAGAAGAGGATACAAGGGCATCCAGAGAGAGGAGAGAACAGAAGGGCATCCAGAGAAGGAGGAGACAGAAGCGAATCCAGAGAGAGGAGAGAACAGAAGGGTATTTGAAGAGAAGAGAAAACAGAAGGGAATCGGTAGGGAGGAGAAGACAGAATGTCATCCAGAGTGAGGAGATCACAGAAGGGCACCCAAAGAGAGGAAAAGAAAATTATGGAATGCAGAGAGAGGAGAGAACCGAAGTGCATCCTGAGAGAGGAGATGAAAGAAGGGTATGCGGAGAGAGGACAGAACAGAAGGGCATCCAGAAAGAGGAGAGAACAGAAGGGCATCCAGAGAGAGGAGAGAGCTGAAGGGCATCCAGAGAGAGGAGTAGACAGAAGGGCATACAGAGAGAGTAGAGGAAAGAAGGTCATCCAGAGAGAGGAGAGAACAGAAGGCATCCAGATAGTGTAGAAAACAGAAAGGCTTCAAGAGAGAGGACAGAACAGAAGGGCATCCAGAGAGAAGAGGACACAAGGGCATCCAGAGAGAGGAGAGAACAGAAGGTCATCCAGAGAAGGCGAAGACAGAAGCAAATCCAGAGAGAGGAGAGAACAGATAGGCATTCGAAGAGAGGAAAGAACAGATGGGCATCGGAAGACAGAAGACAGAAGGTCATCCATAGAGAGGAGATGACAGAAGGGCATCCAGAGAGAGGAAAAAATATGGAATTCAGGAAGAGGAGAGAACAAAAGTATATCCAGAGAGAGGGGAAGACAGAAGGGCATCAAGAGAGAGGAGAGGATACAACGGCATCCAGAGAGAGGAAAAGACAGAAGGGCATCCAGAGAGAGTAGAGGACAGAAGGTCATCCAGAGAAAGAAGAGAACAGAATGGCATCCAGAGAGTGTAGAAAACAGAAGAGCTTCAAGAGAGAAGACAGAACAGAAGGGCATCCAGGGAAAAGAGGACACAAGGGCATCCAGAGAGAGGAGAGAACAAAAGGGCATTCGGAGAGAGGAAAGAACAGATGGGCATTGGGAGAGAGGAGAAGACAGAAGGGCATTGGGAGAGAGGACAGAACAGAAGGGCATCTAAAGTGAGGAGAGAGTAGAACGGCATCCAGAGAGAGGAGAAGACAGTAGGGCATCCGGAGAGAGGAGAAGACAGAAGGTCATCCAGAGAGAGGAGAGAACAGGAGGGCATCCAGAGAGAGGAGAAGAAAGAAGGGCATCCAGAAAGAGGAGAAGACAGAAGGGCAATGGGAGAGAGGAGAAGACAGAAGGTCATACAGATAGAGGAGATGACAGAAGGCCATCCAGAGAGAGGAAAAGAATAATATGGAATGCAAAGAGGAGAGAACAGAAGTGCATCCTGAGAGAGGAGAAGACAGAAGCATATGCAGACAGAGGAGAGAACAGAAGGGCATCCAGAAAGAGGAGAGAACAGAAGGGCATCAAGAGAGAGGAGAAGACAGAAGGGAATACAGAGAAAGGAGAGGACAGAAGGACATCCCGAGGGAAGAGAGAACAGAAACCCATCCAGAGAGATGCGAGAACAGGAGAGAATGCAGAAAGAGGAGGAAACACAAGCCCATCCAGAGACAGCAGAAGACTGAATGACATCCAGAGAAAGAAGAGGACTGAAGGTCATCCGGAGAGATAAGAAGACCAAAGGGCATCCAGACAGAGGAGAGGACAGACAGAATGACATCTAATGAGAGGAGAGAACAGAAGGGCATCCAATGTTAAGGGAGAACAGAAGGACATACAGAGAGTGGAGAGAACAGAAAAGCATCCCGAGTGTGGGGAAGACAGAAGGGCATACAAAGTGAGGAGAGAACAGAAATGCATCCAGAGAGAAGAGAAAGCAGAAGGGCATCCAGAGAGAGGATAAAACAGAAGGGCATCCGGAGAGAGGAGAGAACAGAAGGGCATCCAGAGTGAGGAGAGAGCAGAAGGGCATCCAGAGAGAGGTGAAGACAAAATGGCATCCAGAAAGAGGAGAAGACAGAAGGGCATCGGGAGATAGGAGAAGACAGAAGGGCATCCAGATAGAGGAGAGCAAAGAAGGGCATCCACATAAAATAGTACAGAAGGCCATACAGAGAGGGGAGAAGACAGAAGGGCGTCTAGATAGAAGAGAGAACAGAACGGCATCCAGTAAGAGGAGAGAACAGAATGGCATCCAGAAAAGGAGAAGGCAGAAGCAAATCCAGAGAGAGGAGAGACCAGAAGGGCATTCGGAGAAAGAAGAGAACAGAAGGGCATCGGGTGAAAGGAGAAGACAGAAGGGCATCCAGAGGGAGGAGAGAACAGAAATGCATTCAGATAGAGGAGAAGACAGAAGGGCATCCAGAGAGATGAGAGGACATAATGGCATCCAGTGAGAGGAGAGAACAGAAGGGCATGCAATGTTAGGGGAGAACAGAAGGGAATCCAGAGAGAGGAGAGGACAGAAATGCATCCCGAGAGAGGGGAAGACAGAAGGCATACAAAGTGAGGAGAGAACAGAATGGCATCTGTAAAGTGAAAAATTATAAAGGCCATTTTATGAAATATGTGTAGATTTTTCAGCTTACTGAACAGGGAACTGAAAATAAGATTTCAGGCATTCACATTCCAGGTGAAAGACACTTGCTGGATTACATTCCTCAAGCCTCCCCCAAGGCAGGAAGACACATTCCTGACCACAGATAAAAGATGCTGCCACCTAGGTGGGACTATTGCAGGAAGAAGCAAAGATAGTTAATCTGAAATAGTTGGTAAATAGCATTATAGTACACAATAGCATGGAAAAAACCACATTTTTGAGAAGAATGAGTGTGCAGAGTGATTTCACATGACTCTAGATAATTTGGGCTAGATTCCTCTGAAATGTTCCACTGTTATTGGTTACCCCTCCCTTGGTCTTCCCAGTGCTATGTTCAAAATTTGTAAAACAACCAATCATGTGTAACCACTTGAAAATGCAACCATTCATGTGAAAGTAGGCGAAAATGCAACCATTCATGTGTAAGCGCGTAAAAATGCAACCATTCATGTGTAAGCGCGCAAAAATGCAACCATTCATGAGTAAGCGCGCGAAAATGCCTTCCTTTCCCTACCCCATGCTATATAAGAACCTTTAACCCACCACTCAGGGCCAAAAACCTTGCTCTTGGATCTAAAGAGCTTGTCGTTTTGACCACTTTGGCATCCAGAGAGAGGAGAAGACAGGAAGGCATCCACAGAGAGGAGAGAACAGAAGGGCATCCAGAGAGTGGAGAAGAAAAAGGGCATCCAGAGAGAGTAGAGAGTAGAATGGTATCAAGAGAGTAGAGAAGACAGAAGAACTTCCCTAATAAAGCCTCTGCTGATTGCATCCAGGTATGGTTTCTTGTGATCTTTGGGTGGTCGAGATTTCCGGAGGCTGGAGGAAGGGTCTCCCAAGTATGGGGGTCTTCACATCCAGAGAAAGGAGAGAGCAGAAGGGCATCCAGAGTGAGGAGAGACCAGAAGGGCATCCAGAGAGAGGACAGAACAGAAAGGCATCCAGGAAAAGAGGACAAAAGGGCATCTAGAGAGAAGAGAGAACAGAAAGGCATCCAGAGAAGGAGAAGACAGAAGCAAATCCAGAGAGAGGAGAGGACAGAAGGGCATTCATAGAGAGGAAAGAACAGATGGGCATCGGGAGAGAGGAGAAGACAGAATGTCATCCAGAGAGAGGAGATGACAGAAGGGCATCTAGAGCGAGGAAAAGAAAAATAAGGAATCCAGAAAGAGGAGAGAACAGAAGTGCATCCAGAGAGAGGAGAAGACTGAAGGGCATCCAGAGAGAGGAGAGGATAGAACGGCATCCAGAGAGACTAGAAGATATAAGGGCTTCCAGAGAAAGGAGAAAACAGAAGGGCATCCAGAGAGAGGAGAAGACAGAAGGGCTTCCGGAGAGAGGAGAGAAGAGAAGGGTATCCAGAAAGAGGAGAGAACAGAAGGGCATCAAGAGAGAGGAGAAGACAGAAGGGAATCCAGATAGAGTAGAGAACAGAAGGGCATCTAGAGAGAGGAGAAGACAGAAGTGTATTCAGAGTGAGGAGATAATTGTCGGGTATCCAGAGAGAGAAGAAGACAGAAGGGAATCCGTAGAGAAGGGAGAACAGAAGGGCATAGGAAGAGAGGGAAAGACAGAAGGGCATCCAGAGAGAGGAGAGGACCGAAGGGCATCCAGAGAGTGGAAAGCACAGAAAGGCATCCAGAGAGACAAGATAAAGAAAGGCATCCAGAGAGAATAGACGACTGAAGGGCATCTAAACACACGAGAGAAGAGAAGGGCATCCAGAGAGAAGAGAAGACAAAAAGGGATTCCAGAGAGAGGAGAGAACAGAAGCACATCCATAGCGAGGAGACGACAGAAGGGCATCCAGAGAGTGGAGAGGACAGAAGGGCATCTAGAGAGAGGAGAGAACAGAAAGCCATCCAGAGAGAGGAGAAGACACAATGCCATCTAGAGAGAGGAGAGAACAGAAGTGAATCCAGAGAAAAAAGAGATCAAAATGGCATCCATGGAGAGGAGAGGTCAGAAATGAATGCATATGGAGGAGAGAACATAGGGCATCCAGAGAGAGGAGAAGACAGGAAGGCATCCACAGAGAGGAGAGAACAGAAGGGCATCCAAAGAGTGGAGAAGAAAAAGGGCATCCAGAGAGAGTAGAGAGTAGAATGGTATCAAGAGAGTAGAGAAGACAGAAGAACATCTTGAGTGAAGAGAGAACCTAAGGGCATCCAGAGAGAATAGAGGACAGGAGGGCATGTAGAGAGAGCAGAGAACAGAAGGGTATCCAGAAAGAGGAGGAGACAGAAGTGCATTGGGAGATAGGAGAAGACAGAAGGGCATCTAGCAAGAGGAGAGGAGAGAATGGCCTCCAGAGAGAGGAGAGTACAGAAAGGCATCTAGAGAGAGGAGAGCACAGAAAGGCATCCAGAGAGAAAAGAGAAAAGAAAGGCAATCAGAGAGTATAGAGGACTGAATGGCATCTAGAGACAGGAGAGAAGAGAAGGGCATCCAGAGAGAAGAGAAGACAAAAAGGGAATACAGAGTGAGGAGAGAACAGAAGGCCATCCACAGAGGGGAGAGTGAAGAAGGGCATCCAGAGAGAAGAGAGAACAGAAGTGCATCCAAAGAGAGGAGACGACAGAAGGGCATCCAGAGATAGGAGAAGACAGAAGAACATCCAGAGCGAGCAGAGAACATAAGGGCATCCAGGGAGAATAGAGGACAGAAGGGCATGTAGAGAGAGCATAGAACAGAAGGGTATCCAGAAAGAGGAGCAGACAGAAGGGCATTGGGAGATAGGAGAAGACAGAAGGGCATCCAGGGTGATGAGAGGACAGAATGGACTCCAGAGAGAAGAGAAAGCAGAAGGGCATCCATAGAGAAGAGAGGACATAAGGGCATTCACAGAAAAGATTACAGTAGGCCATACAGAGAGAAGAGAAGACAGAAGGGCATCTAGATAGAGGAGAGAACAGAAGGGCATCTAGAGCAAGGAGAGAACAGAAGGGCATCCAGAAAGGGGAGAAGACAGAAGGGCTTCCAGATATAGGAGAATACAGAAGGCCATCCAGAAAAAGGAGAAGAGAAGGCATCTAGATGGAGAAGAGGACAGACGGGAATCCAGAGAAAGTAGAGGACAGAAAGAAATTCAGGGAAAGAAGAGAACAGAAGGGCATCCAGAAAGAGGAGAGGACACAAGGATATCTAGAGAGAGCAGAGAACAGAAGTACATCCAGAAAGAGGAAAAGACAGAAGGGCATTGGGAGGTAGTAGAAGACAGAAGGGCATCCAGATAGAGGAGAGTACAGAATGGCCACCACAGAGAATAGAGAGCAGAAAGGCAAGCAGAGAGAGGAGGTTACAGAAGAGCATCCACAGAAAAGAGTACAGAATGCCATACAGAGACAGGAGAATAGAGAAGGGCATCTAGATAGGGGAGAGAACAGAAGGGCATCCGGAAAGAGAAGAGAGAAGGCATCCAGATGGAGAAGAGGACAGACAGGCATCGTGAGAGAGGATAGGACAGAAAGGTATCGAGGGAGAAAAGAGAACAGAAGGACATCCAGAGAGTGGAGAAGACAGAAGGGCATCTATGTTGAGCAGATAACAGAAAGGCATCCAGAAAAAGGAGAAGGCAGAAGGGCATCAGGAGATAGGAGAAGACAGATAGGCATCCACACAGAGGAGAGGACAGAATGGCCTCCAGAGAGAAGAGAGATCAGAAGTTCATCCAGAGGGTGACAGAGGGAGAGGACAGAAGGGCATACACAGAAAAGAGTACAGGAGGCCATACAGAGAGAGGAGAAGACAGAAGGGCATCTAGATACAGGAGAGAACAGAAGACCATCTAGAGAAAGGAGAAACATAAGGGCATCCAGAGAGAGGAGAGGACAGAGGAGCATCAAGAAAGAAGAGAGAACAGAAGGGCATGCATAGAGAGAAGAAGACAGTTGGGAATACAGAGATAGGAGAGAACACAAGGGCATTCAGAGAGAGGAGAGAGCAGAAGGCCATCTAGAGAGAGAAGAAGAGAGAAGGGCATCCAGAGAGAGGAGAGACCAGAAAGGCATCCAGAGAGAGGAGAAGCCAGAAGGGAATAGAGAGAGAGGAGAGAACAGAAGGGCACCCAGAGAGAGGAGAGAGTAGAAGGGCATCCAGAGAGAAAAGTCAGTAGGGCATTCGAGTGTGGAGAAGACAGAAGGTCATCCAGAAAGAGGAGAGAAAAGAAGGGTATCAAGAGAAAGGAGAGGACAAAAGGGCATCCAGAGAGAGGAGAGAGTAAAGGGCATCCAGAGAGAGGAGAAGTCAGTAGGGCATTCAGAGTGTGGAGAAGACAAAAGGTCATCCAGAAAGAGGAGAGAACAGAAGGGTATCAAGAGAGAGGAGAGGACAAAAGGGCATCCAGGGAGAGGAGAGAGTAGAAGGGCATCCAGAGAGAGGAGAAGTCAGTAGGGCATTCAGAGTGTGGAGAAGACAGAAGGTCATCCAGAAAGAGGAGAGAACAGAAGGGTATCAAGAGAGAGGAGAGGACAAAAGGGCATCCAGAGAGAGGAGAGAACAGAAGGGCATCCAGAGAAAGGAGAAGACAGAAGGGCATTTAGAGAAAGGAGAGGACGAGAGGACATCAAGAGAGAAGAGAGAACACAAGGGCATCCAGAGAGATGATAGAACTGGAGAGAATCCAGAAAGAGGAGAGAACAGAAGGGCATCCAGAGAGAGCAGAAGACTGAAGGACATCCAGATAGAGGAGAGGACAGAAGGGCATCCAGAGAGGGGAGAAGTCAGAAGGGTATCCAGGGTGAGGAGAGAATTAAAGGGCATCCAGAGAGAGGAGAAGAAAGAATGGCTTCTAGAGAGAGGAGACAACAGAAGTGCATCCGGAAAGAGGAGAATAGAGAAGGCATCCAGATGGAGATGAGGACAGACGGGCATCTAGAGAGACGAGAGTACAGAAGGGCATCCAGGGAGAGAAGAGAACAGAAGGGCATCTAGAGAGAAGAGAGCACAGAAGGGCATCTAGTTAGAGCAGAAAACAGAATGGCATCCAGAAAGAGGGTAAGACAGAACGACATCCAGAGACAGGGGAGGACAGAAGGGCATCACAGAACAGACAACAGAAGGCCATAAAGAGTGAGGAGAAGACAGAAGGGCATATGGATAGAGGAGAAAACAGAAAGGCATCAAGACAGAGGAGAGAAGAGAAGGGCATCCAGAGAGAGGGTCGGACAGAAGGGCATCCAGAAAAATGAAAGAACTGTAGGGCATCCAGAGTGAGGAGAGAACAGAAGGGAATTAAGAGAAATGAGAGAGGAGAAGTGCATCCATACAGAGGAGAGGACAGAAGGGAATCCAGAGAGATTAGAGGACAAACGGGTATCCAGAGAGAGGCGAGTACAGAGGTGAATCCAGAGAGAGGAGAGACCAGAAGGGCATCCAGAGAGGAGGAGAAGACAGAAGGGTATACAGAGAGAGGAGAGGACAGATGTGCATCCAGAGAGAGGAGAGAACAGAAAGCCATCCATAGTGAGGAGAAGGCAGAAGATCATCTGGAGAGAGGAGAGAACAAAGGGGCATCCAGAAAAAGGAGAGAACAGAAGGGCATCCTGAGTGAGGAGAGAACAGAAGGGCATTCAGAGAGAGGAGAGTGAAGAAGGGCATCTGGAGAGATGAGAGAACAGATGGGCACCCAGAGAGAATAGAGGACAGAAGGGCATCTAGAGAGAGGAGAGAAGAGAAGGGCATCCAGTGTGAGAAGAAGACAAAAAGGGAATCCAGAGAGAGGAGAGAACAGAAGGGCATCCAGAGAGAGAAGATAACAGAAGGGTATCAAGAGAGTGGAGAGGACAAAGGGCATCGAGAGAGACGAGAGAACAGAACGGTATCCAGAAAAAAGATAAGACAGAAGGGCATCCAAAGAAAGGAGAGGGAAGAAGGGCATCCTGAAAGAGGAGAGAACAGAAGGGCATCCTAAAAGAGGAGAGAACAGAAGGGCATCCAGAAAGAGGAGAGAACAGAAGGGCATCCAGAGAAAGGAGAAGACAGAAGGAAATCCAGAGAGAGACGAAACAGAAGGGCATTCGGAGAGAGGTAACAACAGAAGGGCATCCAGAGAGAGGAGTGGACAGAAGGGTATCAGAAAGAGAAGAGAACAGAAGGGCATCCAGAGAGAGAAGAAGACACAAGGACATCCAGAGAGAGGAGAATACAGAAGGGCATCCAGAGAGAAGAGAGAACAGACGGGTATCAAGAGAGAGGAGAGGACAAAAGGGCATCCAGAGAGAGGAGAGAACAGAAGGGCATCCAGAGATAGAAGACAGAAGGGCATCCAGAGAGAGGAGAGGACAAAAGGACATCCAGAGGGAAGAGAGAACAGAAGGGCATCCAGAGAGATGATAGAACTGGAGAGTATACAGAAAGAGGAGAGTACAGAAGCCCATCCAGAGAGAGCAGAAGACTGAAGGACATCCTGAGAGAGAAGGGGACTGAAGGGCATCCTTAGAGAGAACAAGACAGAAGGGAATCCAGGGAGAGAAGATGACAGAATTGCATCCAGTGAGAGGAGAGAACAGAAGGTCATCTAGAGAGAGGAGAAAACAGAAGGGTATCCAGAGTGAGGAGAAAATTGTCAGGCATCCAGAGAAAGGAGAAGACAGAAGGGCATCTAGAGAGAAGAGAACAGTAGAGAATCCAGAAAGAGCAGAGGATAGAAGGGCATCCAGAGCGAGGAGAGAATAGAAGTGCATCCAGCAAGAGGAGAAGGCAAAAGGGCATCCGGAGAGAGGAGAGAACAGAAGGGCATCCCGAGAGAGTTGAGAACAGAAAGGCATCCAGAGAGAAGAGAGAACAGAAGAGAATCCAGAAAGAGGAGAAAACAGAGGGGCATCTAGAGAGAGCAGAAGACTTAAGGACATCCAGAGAACGAGGAGGACAGACTGGTATCCAGAGAGAGGAGAAGACAGAATGGTATCCAGGCTGAGGAGAGAATTGAAGGGCCTGCAGATAGAGGAGAAGACAGAAGGGCTTCTAGACAGAGGAGAGAAGGGAAGTGCATACGGAAAGAGGAGAAGAGAGAAGGCATCCAGATGGAGAAGAGGACAGACGAGCATCTAGAGAGATGAGAGGACAGAAGGGCATCCAGGGAGAGAAGAGAACAGAAGGGCAACCAGAAAAAGGACAAGACAGAGAGGCATCCAGAGACAGGGGAGGACAGAAGGGCATCTACAGAAAAGAGAACAGAAGGCCATCCAGAGTTAGGAAAAGACAGAAGGGCATCTTGATAGAGGAGAGGACAGAAAGGCATCTAGAGAGAGGAGAGAAAAGAAGAGCATCCAGAGAGATGGGAGGACAGTAGAGCATCCAGAGAGAGGAGAGAACAGAAGGGAAACCTGTCAGAGGAGATGACAGAAGGGCATTCCGAGAGAGGAGAAGACAAAAAGGCATACAGAGGGAGAAGAGGATAGATGGGCATCCAGACAGAGGAGAAGACAGAACGGCATTCAGTTACAGGAGAAGACAGAAGGGCATTCAGAGAGAGGAGAATACAGAAGGGCATACAGAGAAAGAAGAGGACTGATGGGCATCCCAAGAAAGGAGAGAGCAGAAGGGCATCCAGAGAGAGTAGAAAACAGAAGTGAATCCAGAGAGATGAGAGAGCAGAAGGGCATCTAGGAAGAGGAGAGAACAGAAGTGAATCCAGAGAGAGGAGAGAACAGAAGGGAATCCTGAGAGAGAAGAGAACAGAAGGGCATCTAGAGAGAGGAGATGAAAGAAGGGCAATGGAGAGAGGAGAGTACAGAAGGACATCCCGAGAGAGGAGAGGACAGAATGGGATCCAGAGAGAGGAGAAAAGATAAGGGCATCAGGAGAGAAGAGAGAACAGAAGGGCATCCAGAAGAAGGAGAATACAGAAGGTCTTTCAGAAAGAGGATAGATCAGAAGGGCATTAGGAGAGAGGAGAAGGCAGAAGGGCATCCAGAGAGGAGAGGACAGAAGGGCATTACAAAAGAGAAGAGAACAGAAGGGCATCCAGAGAGAGGAGAGAAAAGAACTGAATCCAGAGATAGGAGAGAGCAGAAGGGCATCCAAAAAGAGGAGAAGTCAGAAGGGCATCCAGAATGAGGAGAGAAAATAAGGGCATCCAGAGAGATGAGAGAGCAGAAAGACATCCGGAGAGAGGAGAAAACATTAGGGCATCCAGAGAGAGGAGAGAACAGAAGGGCATCCAGAGAGAGGAGAAGACAGAAGGGCATCCAGAGAGAGGAGAGAACAGAAGGGCATCCAGAAAGAGGAGAAAACAGAAGGGCATCCAGAAGGAGGAGAAGATAGAAGGGAATCCAGAGAGAGGAGAGAACAGAAGGGCATTCGGAGAGAGGAGAAGACAGAAAGGCATCCGGAATGAGAAGAGAAAAGAAGGGCATCCAGAGAGAGGAGAGAGCAGAAGGGCGTCCAGAGGGAGGAGAGAACAGAAGGGCATCCAGAGAGAGGGGAGGACAGAAGGGCATCCACAGAGAAGTCAGAACAGAAGTGAACCCATGGAGAGGAGAAAACAGAGGGCATTCAAGAGAGGAAAGAGCAGAAGGGCATCCAGAAAGAGGAGAAGACAGAAGGGAATCCAAAATAAGGAGAGAACAGAAGGGCATCCAGAGAGAAGAGAAGGCAGAAGGGCATTCAGGATGAGGAGAGTACAGAAGGGTATCCCTAGAGAGGAGACAACACAAGGGCATCCAGAGATATGAGAGAACAGATGAGAATCCAGAAAGAGGAGAGAACACAAGGTCATCTAGAGAGAGCAGAAGACTGAAAGACATACATAGAGAGAATAGGACAGAAGAGTATCCAGAGTGAGGATAGAATTGAAGGTCATCCAGAGAGGGGAGAAGACAGAAGGGCATCCAGAGAGAGGAGAGTACAGAAGGGTATGAAGAGAGAAGACAGGACAATAGGGCATCCAAAGAGAGGAGATAACAGAGGGTCATCCAGAGAAAGGAGAACACAGAAGGGAATCCAGAGAGAGGATACGACAAAAGGACATCCCGAGAGAAGAGTGAACAGAAGGGCATCCAGAGAGATGATAGAATAGGAGAGAATACAGAAAAAAAGGAGAGAAAAGAAGCACAACTAGAGAGAGCAGAATACTGAAGGACATCCTGAGAGAGAATGGGACAGAATGGCATCCGGAGAGAGGAGAAGACAGAAGGGCATCCAGAGAGAGGAGAGAACAGAAGGGTATCAAGAGAGAGGAGAGGACAAAAGAGCATCCAGAGAGGAGAGAACAGAAGGGCATACAAAAAAGGAGAAGACAGAAGGGCATCCAGAGAGACGATAGAACAGAAGAGAATACAGAAAGAGTAGTGAACAGAAGCCCATCCAGAGAGAGCATAAGACTGACGGACATCCTGAGAGAGAAGAGGACTGATGGGC